>NW_025727476.1:0-234454 GCF_021461385.2 Schistocerca piceifrons | reverse complement strand
CACAATGCCCGACCTTACGTACAAGAAAACTGACTCTTCTTACTGTCTATGATTGAACCATTCCTGTGACACTAGTTATAGATTCCGATGCTTCACTTCAGGTTTACTGTATCCCTCTGACCTTCTTATTGACGATGAAACACTGAAATTGCATCGGAATTAAATACGAAAGGCACAACGCCGACTTAAGTACAAGAAAACTGACCCTTCTTACTGTCTATGTTTTGAACCATTCCTGGGACACTAGTTATAGATTCCGATGCTTCACTTCAGGTATACTGTATCCCTCTGACCTTCTTATTGACGATGAAACACAGAAATTGCGTCGGAATAAATACAAAAGGCACAATGCCGACTTAAGTACAAGAAAACTGACTCTTCTTACTGTCTATGATTTTAACCATTCCTGTGACACTAAGTATAGATTCTGCTGCTTCACTTCAGGTTTACTGTATCCCTCTGACTTTCTTATTGACGATGAAACACAGAGATTGGATTGGAGTAAAATACAAATGGCACAATGCCGACATAAGTACAAGAAAACTGACTCTTCTTACAGTGTATTTTTGAACTATTCGAGTGACACTAGTTATAGATTCCGATGCTTCACTTCAGGTTTAATGGATAACTCTGACCTTCTTATTGACGATGAAACACAGATATTGCATCGGAAATAAATACAAAAGGCACAATGCCGACTTAAGTACAAGAAAACTGACTCTTCTTACTGTCTATGTTTTGAACCATTCCTGTGACAGTAGTTATAGATTCCGATGCTTCGCTTCAGGTTTACTGTATCCCTCTGACCTTCTTATTGACGATGAAACACAGAAATTGCTTCGGAATTAAATACAAAAGGCACAATGCCGACTTAAGTACAAGAAAACTGACTCTTCTTACTGTCTATGTCTTGAACCATTCCTGTGACACTAGTTATAGATTCCGATGCTTCACTTCAGGTTTACTGTATCCCTCTGACCTACTTATTGACGATGAAACACAGAAATTGCATCGGAATTAAATACAAAAGGCACACGCCGACTTAAGTACAAGAAAACTGACTCTTCTTACTGTCCATGATTTGAACCATTCCTGTGACACTAGTTATAGATTCCGATGCTTCACTTCAGGTTCAACTGATTCCCTCTGACGTTCTTATTGACGATGAAACACAGAAATTGCATTGGAATTAAATACAAAATGCACAACACCGATTTAAGTACAAGAAAAACTGACTCTTCTTACTGTTCTATTGTTTGAACCACTCCTGTAACACTAGTTTAAAGTTACCAATGCTTCACTTCAGTTATACTGTATTCCTCTGACTTTCTTAGTGACAATGAAACATAGAATTTGCATCGGAATGAAATAGAAAAGGCACAATGCCGACTTAAGTACAAGAAAACTGACTCTTCTTACTGTCCTATGTTTTGAACCATTCCTGTGACAGTAGTTATAGATTCCGTGCTTCACTTCAGGTTTACTGCATCCCTCTGACCTTCTTATTGACGATGAAACACAGAAATTGCTTCGGAATTAAATACAAAAGGCAACAATGCCGACTTAAGTACACGGTAATTGACTCTTCTTACCTGTCTATGTTTTGAACCATTCCTGTGACACTAGTTATAGATTCCGATGCTTCACTTCAGGTTTATTGCATCCATCAGACCTTCTTATTGACGATGAAACTCAGAAATTGCATCGGAATTAAATACAATAGGCACAATGCCGACTTAAGTACAAGTAAACTGACTCTCCTTACTGTATATGTTTGAACCATTCCTGTGACACTAGTTATAGATTCCGGATGCTTCACTTCAGCTTTGCTGTATCCCTCTGACCTTCTTATTGACGATGAAACACTGAATTGCATCGGAATTAAATACAAAAGGCACAACGCCGACTTAAGTACAAGAAAACTGACCCTTCTTACTGTCTGTGTTTTGAACCATTCCTGGGACACTAGTTATAGATTCCGATGCTTCACTTCAGGTATACTGTATCCCTCTGACCTTCTTATTGACGATGAAACACAGACATTGCGTCGGAATTAAATACAAAAGGCCCAATGCGACTTAAGTACAAGATAACTGACTCTTCTTACTGTCAATGTTTGAACCACTCATGTGACACCAGTTATAGATTCCGATGCTTCACTTCAGGTTTACTGTATCCCTCTGACCTTCTTATTGACGATGAAACACAGAAATTGCATCGGAATTAAATACAAAAGGCACAATGCCGACTTAAGTACAAGAAAACTGACTCTTCTTCCTGTCTATGTTTTGAACCATTCCTGTGACACTAGTTATGGATTCCGATGCTTCCATTCAGGTTTACTGTATCCCTCTGACCTCCTTATTGACGATGAAACACAGATATTACATCGGAATTAACTACAAATGGCACAATGCCGACTTAAGGACAAGAAAACTGACTCTTCTTACTGTCTATGATTTGAACCATTCCTGTGACACTAGTTATAGATTCCGATGCTTCACTTCAGGTTCACTGATTCCCTCTGACGTTCTTATTGACGATGAAACACAGAAATTGCAATGGAATTAAATACAAAAGGCACAACGCCGACTTAAGTACAAGAAAACTGACTCTTCTTACTGTCTATGTTTGAACCAATCCTGTGACACTAGTTTAAGATTCCAATGCTTCACTTCAGGTATACTGTATCCCTCTGACCTTCTTATTGACGATGAAACATAGAAATTGCATCGGAATGAAATAGAAAAGGAACAATGCCGACTTAGGTACGGGATAACTGAGACTTCTTACTGTCTTTGTTTTGAACCATTGCTGTGACACTACTTATAGATTCCGATTCTTCACTTCAGGTATACTGTATCCCTCTGACCTTCTTATTGACGATGAAACACAGAAATTGCATCGGAATTAATTACAAAAGGCACAATGCCGACTGAAGTGCAAGATAACTGACTCTTCTTACTGTCAATGTTTGAACCACTCATGTGACACTAGTTATAGATTCCGATGCTTCACTTCATGTTTACTGTATCCCTCTGACCTCCTTATTGACGAAGATACAAAGAAATTGCTTCGGAATTAAATACAAAAGGCACAATGCCGTCTTAAGTACAAGAAAACTGACTCTTCTTACTGTCTATGTTTTGAACCATTCCTGTGACACTAGATATAGATTCCGATGCTTCACTTTCGATTTACTGTATCCTTCTGACCTTCTTATTGACGATGAAACACAGAAATTGCATCGGAATTAAATACAAAAGGCACAATGCCGACTTCAGTACAAGAAAACAGACTCTTCTTACTGTCTATGTTTTGAACCCTTCCTGTGACACTAGTTATAGATTCCGATGCTTCACTTCAGGTTCACTATATCCCTCTGACCTTCTTATTGACGATGAAACACTGAAATTGCATCGGAATTAAATACAAAAGGCACAATGCCGTCTTAAGTAGAAGAAAACTGACTCTTCTTACTGTCTATGTTTTGAACCATTCCTGTGACACTAGTTACCGATTCCGATGCTTCACTTCAGGTTTACTGTATGCCTCTGACCTTCTTATTGACGATGAAACACAGAAATTGCATCGGAATTAAATACAAAAGGCACAACGCCGACTTAAGTACTAGAAAACTGACTCTTCTTACTGTCTATGTTTGAACCATTCCTGTGACACTAGTTATAGATTCCGATGCTTCCCTTCAGGTTTACTGTACCCCTCTGACCTTCTTATTGACGATGAGACACAGAAATTGCATCGGAATAAAATACAAAAGGCACAATGCCGACTTAAGTACAAGAAAACTGACTCTTCTTACTGTCTATGATTTCTAACCGTTCCTCTAACACTAGTTATAGATTCTGCTGCTTCACTTCAGTTTTACTGTATCCCTCTGACCTTCTTATTGACGATGAAACACAGAAATTGCATCGGAGTTAAATACAAAAGGCACAATGCCGACTTAAGTACAAGAAAACTGACTCTTCTTACTGTCTATGTCTTGAACCATTCCTGTGACACTAGTTATAGATTCTGATGCTTCACTTCAGGTTTACTGTATCACTCTGACCGTCTTATTGACGATGAAACACAGATATTGCATCGGAATTAAATACAAACGGCACAATGCCGACTTACGTACAAGAAAACTGACTCTTCTTACTGTCTATGCTTTGAACCATTCCTGTGACAGTAGTTCTTCATTCCGATGCTTTACTTCAGGTTTACCGTATCCCTCAGACCTTCGTATTGACGATGAAACACGGAAATTGCATCGGAATTAAATACATTAGGCACAATGCCGACCTAAGTACTAGAAAACTGACTCTTCTTGCTGTCTATGATTTGTACCATACCTGTGACTTGAGGAAATGATTCCGATGCTTCACTTCAGGTTTACTGTATCCCTCTGACCTTCTTATTGACGAAGAAACACAGAAATTGCATCGGAATTAAATACAAAAGGCACAATGCCGACTTATGTACAAGAAAACTGACTCTTCTTACTGTCTATGATTGATCCATTCCTGTGACACTAGTTATAGATTCCGATGCTTCACTTCAGGTTTACTGTATATCTCTGACCTTCTTATTGACGATGAAACACAGAAATTGCATCGGAATTAAATAAAAAATGCACAATGCCGACTTAAGTACAAGAATACTGACTCTTCTTACTGTCTATGTTTTGAACCATTCCTGTGACACTAAGTATAGATTCTGCTGCTTCACTTCAGGTTTACGGTATCCCTCTGACTTTCTTATTGACGATGAAACACAGAGATTGGATTGGAGTAAAATACAAATGGCACAATGCCGACATAAGTACAAGAAAACTGACTCTTCTTACTATGTTTTGAACCATTCCTGTGACACTAGATATAGATTCCGATGCTTCACTACAGGTTTTCTATATCCCTCTGATCTTCTTATTGACGATGAAACGCAGAAATCGCATCGGAATTTAATACAAAAAGCACAATGCCGACTTAAGTACAAGATAACTGACTCTTCTTACTGTCTATGTTTTGAACCATTCCTGTGACACTAGTTATAGATTCCGATGCTTCACTTCAGGTTTATTGCATCCATCAGACCTTCTTATTGACGATGAAACTCAGAAATTGCATCGGAATTAAATACAATAGGCACAATGCCGACTTAAGTACAAGTAAACTGACTCTCCTTACTGTATATGATTGAACCATTCCTGTGACACTAGTTATAGATTCCGATGCTTCACTTCAACTTTGCTGTATCCCTCTGACCTTCTTATTGACGATGAAACACTGAAATTGCATCGGAATTAAATACGAAAGGCACAACGCCGACTTAAGTACAAGAAAACTGACCCTTCTTACTGTCTATGTTTTAAACCATTCCTGGGACACTAGTTATAGATTCCGATGCTTCACTTCAGGTATACTGTATCCCTCTGACCTTCTTATTGACGATGAAACACAGAAATTGCGTCGGAATTAAATACAAAAGGCACAATGCCGACTTAAGTACAAGATAACTGACTCTTCTTACTGTCAATGTTTGAACCACTCATGTGACACTAGTTATAGATTCCGATGCTTCACTTCAGGTTTACTGTATCCCTCTGACATTCTTATTGACGATGAAACACAGAAATTGCATCGGAATTAAATACAAAATGCACAATGCCGACTTAAGTACAAGAAAACTGACTCTTCTTCCTGTCTATGTTTTGAACCATTCCTGTGACACTAGTTATGGATTCCGATGCTTCCATTCAGGTTTACTGTATCCCTCTGACCTCCTTATTGACGATGAAACACAGATATTACATCGGAATTAATTACAAATGGCACAATGCCGACTTAAGTACAAGAAAACTGACTCTTCTTACTGTCTATGATTTGAACCATTCCTGTGACACTAGTTATAGATTCCGATTCTTCACTTCAGGTTCACTGATTCCCTCTGACGTTCTTATTGACGATGAAACACAGAAATTGCAATGGAATTAAATACAAAAGGCACAACGCCGACTTAAGTACAAGAAAACTGACTCTTCTTACTGTCTATGTTTTGAACCAATCCTGTGACACTAGTTTAAGATTCCAATGCTTCACTTCAGGTATACTGTATCCCTCTGACCATCTTATTGACGATGAAACATAGAAATTGCATCGGAAAGAAATAGAAAAGGAACAATGCCGACTTAGGTACGGGAAAACTGAGTCTTCTTACTGTCTTTGTTTTGAACCATTGCTGTGACACTACTTATAGATTCCGATTCTTCACTTCAGGTTTACTGTATCCCTCTGACCTTCTTATTGACGATGAAATACAGAAATTGCATCGGAATTAAATACAAAAGGCACAATTCCGACTTAAGTACAAGAAATCTGACTCTTCTTACTGTCTATGTTTTGAACCATTCCTGTGACACTAGATATAGATTCCGAAGCTTCACTTCAGGTTTTCTATATCCCTCTGACCTTCTTATTGACGATGAAACGCAGAAATCGCATCGGAATTAAATACGAAAAGCACAATGCGGACTTAAGTACAAGAAAACTGACTCTTCTTACAGTCTATGTTTTGAACCATTCCTGTGACACTAGTTATAGATTCCGATGCTTCACTTCAGGTATACTGTATCCCTCTGACCTTCTTATTGACGATGAAACACAGAAATTGCATCGGAATTAAATACAAAAGGCACAATGCCGACTGAAGTGCAAGATAACTGACTCTTCTCACTGTCAATGTTTGAACCACTCATGTGACACTAGTTATAGATTCCGATACTTCACTTCATGTTTACTGTATCCCTCTGACCCTCTTATTCACGATGAAACACAGAAATTGCATCGGAATTTAATACAAAAAGCACAATGCCGACTTAAGTACAAGAAAACTGACACTTCTTACACTGTCTATGTTTTCAATCATTCATGTGACACTAGTTATAGATTCCGATGCTTTACTCCAGGTTTACTGTATCCCTCTGACCTCCTTATTGACGAAGATACAAAGAAATTGCTTCGGAATTAAATACAAAAGGCACAATGCCGTCTTAAGTACAAGAAAACTGACTCTTCTTACTGTCTATGCTTTGAACCATTCCTGTGACACTAGATATAGATTCCGATGCTTCACTTTAGGTTTACTGTATCCCTTTGACCTTCTTATTGACGATGAAACACAGAAATTGCATCGGAATTAAATACAAAAGTCACAATGCTGACTTAAGTACAAGAAAACAGACTCTTCTTACTGTCTATGTTTTGAACCATTCCTGAGACACTTGTTATAGATTCTGATGCTTCACTTCAGGTTCACTATATCCCTCTGACCTTCTTATTGACGATGAAACACTGAAATTGCATCGGAATTAAATACAAAAGGCACAATGCCGTCTTAAGTAGAAGAAAACTGACTCTTCTTACTGTCTATGTTTTGAACCATTCCTGTGACACTAGTTACAGATTCCGATGCTTCACTTCAGGTTTACTGTATGTCTCTGACCTTCTTATTGACGATGAAACACAGAAATTGCATCGGAATTAAATACAAAACGCACAACGCCGACTTAAGTACAAGAAAACTGACTCTTCTTACTGTCTATGTTTGAACCATTCCTGTGACACTAGTTATAGATTCCGATGCTTCCGTTCAGGTTTACTGTATCCCTCTGACCTTCTTATTGACGATGAAACACAGAAATTGCATCGGAATAAAATACAAAAGGCACAATGCCGACTTAAGTACAAGAAAACTGACTCTTCTTACTGTCTATGATTTTTAACCATTCCTGTAACACTAGTAATAGATTCTGCTGCTTCACTTCAGTTTTACTGTATCCCTCTGACCTTCTTATTGACGATGAAACACAGAAATTGCATCGGAGTTAAATACAAAAGGCACAATGCGACTTAAGTACAAGAAAACTGACTCTTCTTACTGTCTATGTCTTGAACCATTCCTGTGACACTAGTTATAGATTCTGATGCTTCACTTCAGGTTTACTGTATCACTCTGACCGTCTTATTGACGATGAAACACAGATATTGCATCGGAATTAAATACAAACGGCACAATGGCGACTTAAGTACAAGAAGACTGACTCTTCTTACTGTCTATGCTTTGAACCATTCCTGTGACAATAGTTCTTCATTCCGATGCTTTACTTCAGGTTTACCGTATCCCTCAGACCTTCGTATTGACGATGAAACACGGAAATTGCATCGGAATTAAATACATTAGGCACAATGCCGACCTAAGTGCTAGAAAACTGACTCTTCTTACTGTCTATGCTTTGTACCATTCCTGTGACTTTAGGAAATGATTCCGATGCTTCACTTCAGGTTTACTGTATCCCACTGACCTTCTTATTGACGAAGAAACACAGAAATTGCATCGGAATTAAATACAAAAGGCACAATGCCGACTTATGTACAAGAAAACTGACTCTTCGTACTGTCTACGATTGAACCATTCCTGTGACACTAGTTATAGATTCCGATGCTTCACTTCAGGTTTACTGTATCCCTCTGACCTTCTTATTGACGATGAAACACAGAAATTGCATCGGAATTAAATAAAAAATGCACAATGCCGACTTAAGTACAAGAATACTGACTCTTCTTACTGTCTATGTTTTGAACCATTCCTGTGACACTAAGTATAGATTCTGCTGCTTCACTTCAGGTTTACTGTATCCCTCTGACTTTCTTATTGACGATGAAACACAGAGATTGGATTGGAGTAAAATACAAATGGCACAATGCCGACATAAGTACAAGAAAACTGACTCTTCTTACAGTATATCTTTGAACCATTCGTGTGACACTAGTTATAGATTCCGATGCTTCACTTCAGGTTTACTGGATAACTCTGACCTTATTGACGATGAAACACAGATATTGCATCGGAATTAAATACAAAAGGCACAATGCCGACTTAAGTACAAGAAAACTGACTCTTCTTACTGTCTATGTCTTGAACCATTCCTGTGACAGTAGTTATAGATTCCGATGCTTCACTTCAGGTTTACTGTATCCCTCTGACCTTCTTATTGACGATGAAACACAGAAATTGCTTCGGAATTAAATACAAAAGGCACAACGCCGACTTAAGTACAAGAAAACTGACTCTTCTTACTGTCCATGATTTGAACCATTCCTGTGACACTAGTTATAGATTCCGATGCTTCACTTCAGGTTCACTGATTCCCTCTGACGTTCTTATTGACGGTGAAACACAGAAATTGCATTGGAATTAAATACAAAAGGCACAACACCGACTTAAGTACAAGAAAACTGACTCTTCTTACTGTCTATGTTTTGAACCATTCCTGTAACACTAGTTTAAGTTTCCAATGCTTCACTTCAGTTATACTGTATTCCTCTGACTTTCTTAGTGACAATGAAACATAGAAATTGCATCGGAATGAAATAGAAAAGGCACAATGCCGACTTAAGTACAAGAAAACTGACTCTTCTTACTGTCTATGTTTTGAACCATTCCTGTGACAGTAGTTATAGATTCCATGCTTCACTTCAGGTTTACTGTATCCCTCTGACCTTCTTATTGACGATGAAACACAGAAATTGCTTCGGAATTAAATACAAAAGGCACAATGGCGACTTAGGTACAAGAAAACTGACTCTTCTTACAGTCTACGATTTGAACCATTCCTGTGACACTAGTTATAGATTCCGATGCTTCACTTCAGGTTCACTGATTCCCTCTGACGTTCTTATTGACGATGAAACACAGAAATTGCATTGGAATTAAATACAAAAGGCACAACACCGACTTAAGTACAAGAAAACTGACTCTTCTTACTGTCTATGTTTTGAACCATTCCTGTGACACTAGTTTAAGATTCCAATGCTTCACTTCAGTTATACTGTATTCCTCTGACCTTCTTAGTGACGATGAAACATAGAAATTGCATCGGAATGAAATAGAAATGGCACAACGCCGACTTAGGTAAAAGAAAACTGACTCTTCTTACTATCTTTGTTTTGAACCATTGCTGTGACACTAGTTATAGATTCCGATGCTTCACTTCAGGTTTACTGTATCCCTCTGACCTTCTTATTGACGATGAAACACAGAAATTGCATCGGAATTAAATACAAAAGGCACAATTCCAACTTAAGTACAAGAAATCTGACTCTTCTTACTGTCTATGTTTTGAACCATTCCTGTGACACTAGATATAGATTCCGATGCTTCACTACAGGTTTTCTATATCCCTCTGATCTTCTTATTGACGATGAAACGCAGAAATCGCATCGGAATTTAATACAAAAAGCACAATGCCGACTTAAGTACAAGATAACTGACTCTTCTTACTGTCTATGTTTTGAACCATTCCTGTGACACTAGTTATAGATTCCGATGCTTCACTTCAGGTTTATTGCATCCATCAGACCTTCTTATTGACGATGAAACTCAGAAATTGCATCGGAGTTAAATGAAAAAGGCACAATGCCGACTTATGTACAAGAAAACTGACTCTTCTTACTGTCTATGTTTGCACCATTCATGTGACACTAGTTATAGATTCCGATGCGTCACTTCAGGTTTACTGTATCCCTCTGACCTTCTTATTGACGATGAAACACAGAAATTGCATCGGAATTAAATACAAAAGGCACAATGCCGACTTAAGTACAAGTAAACTGACTCTCCTAACTGTATATGATTGAACCATTCCTGTGACACTAGTTATGGATTCCGATGCTTCACTTCAGCTTTACTGTATCCCTCTGACCTTCTTATTGACGATGAAACACTGAAATTGCATCGGAATTAAATACAAAAGGCACAACGCCGACTTAAGTACAAGAAAACTGACCCTTCTTACTGTCTATGTTTTGAACCATTCCTGGGACACTAGTTATAGATTCCGATGCTTCACTTCAGGTATACTGTATCCCTCTGACCTTCTTATTGACGATGAAACACAGAAATTGCGTCGGAATTAAATACAAAAGGCACAATGACGACTTAAGTACAAGATAACTGACTCTTCTTACTGTCAATGTTTGAACCACTCATGTGACACTAGTTATAGCTTCCGATGCTTCACTTCAGGTTTACTGTATCCCTCTGACCTTCTTATTGACGATGAAACACAGAAATTGCATGGGAATTAAATACAAAAGGCACAACGCCGACTTAAGTACAAGAAAACTGACTCTTCTTCCTGTCTATGTTTTGAACCATTCCTGTGACACTAGTTATGGATTCCGATGCTTCCATTCAGGTTTACTGTATCCCTCTGACCTCATTATTGACGATGAAACACAGATGTTACGTCGGAATTAATTACAAATGGCACAATGCCGACTTAAGTACAAGAAAACTGACTCTTCTTACTGTCTATGATTTGAACCATTCCTGTGACACTAGTTATAGATTCCGATGCTTCACTTCAGGTTCACTGATTCCCTCTGACGTTCTTGTTGACGATGAAACACAGAAATTGCAATGGAATTAAATACAAAAGGCACAACGCCGACTTAAGTACAAGAAAACTGACTCTTCTTACTGTCTATGTTTTGAACCAATCCTGTGACACTAGTTTAAGATTCCAATGCTTCACTTCAGGTATACTGTATCCCTCTGACCTTCTTATTGACGATGAAACATAAAAATTGCATCGGAATGAAATAGAAAAGGAACAATGCCGACTTAGGTACAGGAAAACTGAGTCTTCTTACTGTCTTTGTTTTGAACCATTGCTGTGACACTACTTATAGATTCCGATGCTTCACTTCAGGTTTACTGTATCCCTCTGACCTTCTTATTGACGATCAAACACAGAAATTGCATCGGAATTAAATACAAAAGGCACAATTCCAACTTAAGTACAAGAAATCTGACTCTTCTTACTGTCTATGTTTTGAACCATTCCTGTGACATTAGATATAGATTCCGAAGCTTCACTTCAGGTTTTCTATATCCCTCTGACCTTCTTATTGACGATGAAACGCAGAAATCGCATCGGAATTAAATACAAAAAGCACAATGCCGACTTAAGTACTAGAAAACTGACTCTTCTCACTGTCTATGTTTTGAACCATTCCTGTGACACTAGTTATAGATTCCGATGCTTCACTTCAGGTTTACTGTATCCATCAGACCTTCTTATTGACGATGAAACTCAGTAATTGCAATGGAATTAAATGCAAAAGGCACAATGCCGACTTATGTACAAGAAAACTGACTCTTCTTACTGTCTATGTTTGCACCATTCATGTGACACTAGTTATAAATTCCGATGCGTCACTTCAGGTTTACTGTATCCCTCTGACCTTCTAATTGACGATGAAACACAGAAATTGCATCGGAATTAAATACAAAAGGCACAATGCCGGCTTAAGTACAAAAAAACTGACTCTTCTTACTGTCTATGATTGAACCATTCCTGTGACACAAGTTATTGATTCCGATGCCTCTTTTCAGGTGTACTGTATCCCTCTGAAATTTCATCGGAATTGAATACAAAAGGCCCAATGCCGACTGAAGTGCAAGATAACTGTCTCTTCTTACTGTCAATGTTTGAACCACTCATGTGACACTAGATATAGATTCCGATGCTTCTCTTCAGGTTTACTGTATCCCTCTGACCTTCTTATTGACGATGAAACACAGAAATTGCATCGCAATTAAATAAAAAATGCACAATGCCGACTTAAGTACAAGAATACTGACTCTTCTACTGTCTATGTTTTGAACCATTCCTGTGACACTAAGTATAGATTCTGCTGCTTCACTTCAGGTTTACTGTATCCCTCTGACTTTCTTATTGACGATGAAACACAGAGATTGGATTGGAGTAAAATACAAATGGCACAATGCCGACATAAGTACAAGAAAACTGACTCTTCTTACAGTATATTTTTGAACCATTCGTGTGACAATAGTTATAGATTCCGATGCTTCACTTCAGGTTTACTGGATAACTCTGACCTTCTTATTGACGATGAAACACAGATATTGCATCGGAATTAAATACAAAAGGCACAATGCCGACTTAAGTACAAGAAAACTGACTCTTCTTACTGTCTATGTTTTGAACCATTCCTGTGACAGTAGTTATAGATTCCGATGCTTCACTTTAGGTTTACTGTATCCCTCTGACCTTCTTATTGACGATGAAACACAGAAATTGCTTCGGAATTAAATACAAAAGGCACAACGCCGACTTAAGTACAAGAAAACTGACTCTTCTTACTGTCCATGATTTGAACCATTCCTGTGACACTAGTTATAGATTCCGATGCTTCACTTCAGGTTCACTGATTCCCTCTGACGTTCTTATTGACGATGAAACACAGAAATTGCATTGGAATTAAATACAAAAGGCACAACACCGACTTAAGTACAAGAAAACTGACTCTTCTTACTGTCTATGTTTTGAACCATTCCTGTAACACTAGTTTAAGTTTCCAATGCTTCACTTCAGTTATACTGTATTCCTCTGACTTTCTTAGTGACAATGAAACATAGAAATTGCATCGGAATGAAATAGAAAAGGCACAATGCCGACTTAAGTACAAGAAAACTGACTCTTCTTACTGTCTATGTTTTGAACCATTCCTGTGACAGTAGTTATAGATTCCATGCTTCACTTCAGGTTTACTGTATCCCTCTGACCTTCTTATTGACGATGAAACACAGAAATTGCTTCGGAATTAAATACAAAAGGCACAATGCCGACTTAGGTACAAGAAAACTGACTCTTCTTACAGTCTACGATTTGAACCATTCCTGTGACACTAGTTATAGATTCCGATGCTTCACTTCAGGTTCACTGATTCCCTCTGACGTTCTTATTGACGATGAAACACAGAAATTGCATTGGAATTAAATACAAAAGGCACAACACCGACTTAAGTACAAGAAAACTGACTATTCTTACTGTCTATGTTTTGAACCATTCCTGTGACACTAGTTTAAGATTCCAATGCTTCACTTCAGTTATACTGTATTCCTCTGACCTTCTTAGTGACGATGAAACATAGAAATTGCATCGGAATGAAATAGAAATGGCACAACGCCGACTTAGGTAAAAGAAAACTGACTCTTCTTACTATCTTTGTTTTGAACCATTGCTGTGACACTAGTTATAGATTCCGATGCTTCACTTCAGGTTTACTGTATCCCTCTGACCTTCTTATTGACGATGAAACACAGAAATTGCATCGGAATTAAATACAAAAGGCACAATTCCAACTTAAGTACAAGAAATCTGACTCTTCTTACTGTCTATGTTTTGAACCATTCCTGTGACACTAGATATAGATTCCGATGCTTCACTAGAGGTTTTCTATATCCCTCTGATCTTCTTATTGACGATGAAACGCAGAAATCGCATCGGAATTTAATACAAAAAGCACAATGCCGACTTAAGTACAAGATAACTGACTCTTCTTACTGTCTATGTTTTGAACCATTCCTGTGACACTAGTTATAGATTCCGATGCTTCACTTCAGGTTTATTGCATCCATCAAACCTTCTTATTGACGATGAAACTCAGAAATTGCATCGGAGTTAAATGAAAAAGGCACAATGCCGACTTATGTACAAGATGACTGACTCTTCTTACTGTCTATGTTTTGAACCATTCCTGTGACACTAAGTATAGATTCTGCTGCTTCACTTCAGGTTTACTGTATCCCTCTGACTTTCTTATTGACGATGAAACACAGAGATTGGATTGGAGTAAAATACAAATGGCACAATGCCGACATAAGTACAAGAAAACTGACTCTTCTTACAGTATATTTTTGAACCATTCGTGTGACACTAGTTATAGATTCCGATGCTTCACTTCAGGTTTACTGGATAACTCTGACCTTCTTATTGACGATGAAACACAGATATTGCATCGGAATTAAATACAAAAGGCACAATGCCGACTTAAGTACAAGAAAACTGACTCTTCTTACTGTCTATGTTTTGAACCATTCCTGTGACAGTAGTTATAGATTCCGATGCTTCACTTCAGGTTTACTGTATCCCTCTGACCTTCTTATTGACGATGAAACACAGAAATTGCTTCGGAATTAAATACAAAAGGCACAACGCCGACTTAAGTACAAGAAAACTGACTCTTCTTACTATCCATGATTTGAACCATTCCGGTGACACTAGTTATAGATTCCGATGCTTCACTTCAGGTTCACTGATTCCCTCTGACGTTCTTATTGACGATGAAACACAGAAATTGCATTGGAATTAAATACAAAAGGCACAACACCGACTTAAGTACAAGAAAACTGACTCTTCTTACTGTCTATGTTTTGAACCATTCCTGTAACACTAGTTTAAGTTTCCAATGCTTCACTTCAGTTATACTGTATTCCTCTGACTTTCTTAGTGACAATGAAACATAGAAATTGCATCGGAATGAAATAGAAAAGGCACAATGCCGACTTAAGTACAAGAAAACTGACTCTTCTTACTGTCTATGTTTTGAACCATTCCTGTGACAGTAGTTATAGATTCCATGCTTCACTTCAGGTTTACTGTATCCCTCTGACCTTCTTATTGACGATGAAACACAGAAATTGCTTCGGAATTAAATACAAAAGGCACAATGCCGACTTAGGTACAAGAAAACTGACTCTTCTTACAGTCTACGATTTGAACCATTCCTGTGACACTAGTTATAGATTCCGATGCTTCACTTCAGGTTTACTGGATAACTCTGACCTTCTTATTGACGATGAAACACAGATATTGCATCGGAATTAAATACAAAAGGCACAATGCCGACTTAAGTACAAGAAAACTGACTCTTCTTACAGTCTATGTTTTGAACCATTCCTGTGACACTAGTTTAAGATTCCAATGCTTCACTTCAGTTATACTGTATTCCTCTGACCTTCTTAGTGACGATGAAACATAGAAATTGCATCGGAATGAAATAGAAATTGCACAACGCCGACTTAGGTAAAAGAAAACTGACTCTTCTTACTATCTTTGTTTTGAACCATTGCTGTGACACTAGTTATAGATTCCGATGCTTCACTTCAGGTTTACTGTATCCCTCTGACCTTCTTATTGACGATGAAACACAGAAATTGCATCGGAATTAAATACAAAAGGCACAATTCCAACTTAAGTACAAGAAATCTGACTCTTCTTACTGTCTATGTTTTGAACCATTCCTGTGACACTAGATATAGATTCCGATGCTTCACTACAGGTTTTCTATATCCCTCTGATCTTCTTATTGACGATGAAACGCAGAAATCGCATCGGAATTTAATACAAAAAGCACAATGCCGACTTAAGTACAAGATAACTGACTCTTCTTACTGTCTATGTTTTGAACCATTCCTGTGACACTAGTTATAGATTCCGATGCTTCACTTCAGGTTTATTGCATCCATCAGACCTTCTTATTGACGATGAAACTCAGAAATTGCATCGGAGTTAAATGAAAAAGGCACAATGCCGACTTATGTACAAGAAAACTGACTCTTCTTACTGTCTATGTTTGCACCATTCATGTGACACTAGTTATAGATTCCGATGCGTCACTTCAGGTTTACTGTATCCCTCTGACCTTCTTATTGACGATGAAACACAGAAATTGCATCGGAATTAAATACAAAAGGCACAATGCCGACTTAAGTACAAGTAAACTGACTCTCCTAACTGTATATGATTGAACCATTCCTGTGACACTAGTTATGGATTCCGATGCTTCACTTCAGCTTTACTGTATCCCTCTGACCTTCTTATTGACGATGAAACACTGAAATTGCATCGGAATTAAATACAAAAGGCACAACGCCGACTTAAGTACAAGAAAACTGACCCTTCTTACTGTCTATGTTTTGAACCATTCCTGGGACACTAGTTATAGATTCCGATGCTTCACTTCAGGTATACTGTATCCCTCTGACCTTCTTATTGACGATGAAACACAGAAATTGCGTCGGAATTAAATACAAAAGGCACAATGACGACTTAAGTACAAGATAACTGACTCTTCTTACTGTCAATGTTTGAACCACTCATGTGACACTAGTTATAGCTTCCGATGCTTCACTTCAGGTTTACTGTATCCCTCTGACCTTCTTATTGACGATGAAACACAGAAATTGCATCGGAATTAAATACAAAAGGCACAACGCCGACTTAAGTACAAGAAAACTGACTCTTCTTCCTGTCTATGTTTTGAACCATTACTGTGACACTAGTTATGGATTCCGATGCTTCCATTCAGGTTTACTGTATCCCTCTGACCTCATTATTGACGATGAAACACAGATGTTACGTCGGAATTAATTACAAATGGCACAATGCCGACTTAAGTACAAGAAAACTGACTCTTCTTACTGTCTATGTTTTGAACCATTCCTGTGACACTAGATATAGATTCCGATGCTTCACTACAGGTTTTCTATATCCCTCTGATCTTCTTACTGACGATGAAACGCAGAAATCGCATCGGAATTAAATACAAAAAGCACAATGCCGACTTAAGTACTAGAAAACTGACTCTTCTTACTGTCTATGTTTTGAACCATTCCTGTGACACTAGTTATAGATTCCGATGCTTCACTTCAGGTTTACTGTATCCATCAGACCTTCTTATTGACGATGAAACTCAGTAATTGCAATGGAATTAAATGCAAAAGGCACAATGCCGACTTATGTACAAGAAAACTGACTCTTCTTACTGTCTATGTTTGCACCATTCATGTGACACTAGTTATAAATTCCGATGCGTCACTTCAGGTTTACTGTATCCCTCTGACCTTCTAATTGACGATGAAACACAGAAATTGCATCGGAATTAAATACAAAAGGCACAATGCCGGCTTAAGTACAAATAAACTGACTCTTCTTACTGTCTATGATTGAACCATTCCTGTGACACAAGTTATTGATTCCGATGCCTCTTTTCAGGTGTACTGTATCCCTCTGAAATTTCATCGGAATTGAATACAAAAGGCCCAATGCCGACTTAAGTACAAGGAAACTGACTCCCCTTACTATCTATGTTTTGAACCATTCCTGTGACACTAGTTATAGATTACGATGCTTCACTTCAGCTTTGCTGTATCCCTCTGACCTTCTTATTGACGATGAAACACTGAAATTGCATCGGAATTAAATACAAAAGGCACAATGCCGACTGAAGTGCAAGATAACTGACTCTTCTTACTGTCAATGTTTGAACCACTCATGTGACACTAGATATAGATTCCGATGCTTCACTTCAGGTTTACTGTATCCCTCTGACCTTCTTATTGACGATGAAACACAGAAATTGCATCGGAATTAAATACAAAAGGCACAATACCGACTTAAGTACAAGAAAACTGACTCTTCTTGCTGTCTATGTTTTGATCCATTCCCGTGACACTAGTTATAGATTCCGATGCTTCCATTCAGGTTTACTGTATCCCTCTGACCTTCTTATTGACGATGAAACACAGAAATTGCTTCGGAATTAAAGACAAAGGGCACAATGCCGACTTAAGTACAAGAAATCTGACTCTTCTTACTGTCTATGTTTTGAACCATTCCTGTGACACTAGTTATAGATTCCGATGCTTCACTTGAGGTATACTGTATTCCTCTTACCTTCTCATTGACGATGAAACATTGAAATTGCATCGGAATGAAACAGAAAAGGAACAATGCCGATTTAGGTACAAGAAAACTGACTCTTCTTACTGTCAATGCTTTGATCCACTCCTGTGACACTAGTTATAGATTCCGTTGCTTCACTTCAGGTTTACTGTATCCCTCTGACCTTCTTGTTGACGATGAAACACAGAAATTGCATCGGAATTAAATACAAAAGGCACAATGCCGACTTAAATACTAGAAAACTGACTCTTCTTACTGTCTATGTTTTGAACCATTCCTGTGACACTAGATATAGATTCCGATGCTTCACTTCAGGTTCAAATGGCTCTGAGAACTAAGGGACTCAACTGCTGTGGTCATCAGTCCCCTAGAACTTAGAACTACTTAAACCTAACTAACCTAAGGACATCACACACATCCATGCCCAAGGCAGGATTCGAACCTGCGACCGTAGTGGTCGCACGGTTCCGGACTGCGCGCCTAGAACCGCGAGAGCTTCACATCAGGTTTACTATATCCCACTGACCTTCTTATTGACGATGAAACGCAGAAATCGCGTCGGAATTAAATACAAAAGGCACAATGCCGACTTAAGTACAAGAAAACTAACTCGTCTCACTGTCTATGATTTGAACCATTCCTTCGACACTAGTTATAGACTCCGATGTTTCACTTCAGGTTTACTGTATCCCTCTGACCTTCTAATTGACGATGAAACACAGAAATTGCATCGGAATTAAATAGAAAAGGCACAACGCCTACTTAAGTACAAGAAAACTGACTCTTCTTACTGTCTATGCTTTGAACCATTCCTGTGACCCTAGTTATAGATTCCGATGCTTCACCTCATATTTACTGTATCCCTCTAACCTTCTTATAGACGATGAAACACAGAAATTGCATCGGAATTAAATAGAAAAGGCACAACGCCTACTTAAGTACAAGAAAACTGACTCTTCTTACTGTCTATGTTTGAACCATTCCTGTGACACAAGTTATTGATTCCGATGCTTCACTTCAGGTGTACTGTATCCCTCTGAAATTTCATCGGAATTGAATACAAAAGGCGCAATGCCGACTTAAGTACAAGGAAACTGACTCCCCTTACTATCTATGTTTTGAACCATTCCTGTGACACTAGTTGTAGATTACGATGCTTCACTTCAGCTTTGCTGTATCCCTCTGACCTTCTTATTGACGATGAAACACTGAAATTGCATCGGAATTAAATACAAAAGGCACAATGCCGACTGAAGTGCAAGATAACTGACTCTTCTTACTGTCAATGTTTGAACCACTCATGTGACACTAGTTATAGATTCCGATGCTTCACTTCAGGTTTACTGTATCCCTCTGACCTTCTTATTGACGATGAAACACAGAAATTGCATCGGAATTAAATACAAAAGGCACAATGCCGACTTAAGTACAAGAAAACTGACTCTTCTTGCTGTCTATGTTTTGAACCATTCCTGTGACACTAGTTATAGATTCCGATGCTTCCATTCAGGTTTACTGTATCCCTGTGACCTTCTTATTGACGATGAAACACAGAAATTGCTTCGGAATTAAAGACAAAGGGCACAATGCCGACTTAAGTACAAGAAATCTGACTCTTCTTACTGTCTATGTTTTGAACCATTCCTGTGACATTAGTTATAGATTCCGATGCTTCACTTGAGGTATTCTGTATTCCTCTTACCTTCTCATTGACGATGAAACATTGAAATTGCATCGGAATGAAACAGAAAAGGAACAATGCCGATTTAGGTACAAGAAAACTGACTCTTCTTACTGTCAATGCTTTGATCCACTCCTGTGACACTAGTTATAGATTCCGTTGCTTCACTTCAGGTTTACTGTATCCCTCTGACCTTCTTGTTGACGATGAAACACAGAAATTGCATCGGAATTAAATACAAAAGGCACAATGCCGACTTAAGTACAAGAAAACTGACTCTTCTTACTGTCTATGTTTTGAACCATTCCTGTGACACTAGATATAGATTCCGATGCTTCACTTCAGGTTCAAATGGCTCTGAGAACTAAGGGACTCAACTGCTGTGGTCATCAGTCCCCTAGAACTTAGAACTACTTAAACCTAACTAACCTAAGGACATCACACACATCCATGCCCAAGGCAGGATTCGAACCTGCGACCGTAGCGGTCGCACGGTTCCGGACTGCGCGCCTAGAACCGCGAGAGCTTCACATCAGGTTTACTATATCCCACTGACCTTCTTATTGACGATGAAACGCAGAAATCGCGTCGGAATTAAATACAAAAAGCACAATGCCGACTTAAGTACAAGAAAACTAACTCTTCTCACTGTCTATGTTTTGAACCATTCCTTCGACACTAGTTATAGACTTCGACGTTTCACTTCAGGTTTACTGTATCCCTCTGACCTTCTAATTGTCGATGAAACACAGAAATTGCATCGGAATTAAATAGAAAAGGCACAACGCCTACTTAAGTACAAGAAAACTGACTCTTCTTACTGTCTATGCTTTGAACCATTCCTGTGACCCTAGTTATAGATTCCGATGCTTCACCTCTGTTTTACTGTATGCCTCTGACCTTCTTATTGACGATGAAACACAGAAATTGCTTCGGAATAAAATACAAAACGCACAATGCCGAATTAAGTACAAGAAAACTGACTCTTCTTACTATCTATGTTTTGATCCATTCCTGTGACACCAGTTATAGATTCCGATGCTTCCATTCAGGTTTACTGTATCCCTCTGACCATCATATTGACGATGAAACACAGAAATTGCATCGGAATTAATTACAAAAGGCACAATGCCGACTTAACTACAAGAAAACTGACTCTTCTTCCTGTCTATGTTTTGAACCATTCCTGTGACACTAGTTATGGATTCCGATGCTTCCATTCATGTTTACTGTATCCCTCTGACCTCCTTATTGACGATGAAACACAGATATTACATCGGAATTAATTACAAATGGCACAATGCCGACTTAAGTACAAGAAAACTGACTCTTCTTACTCTCTGTGATTTGAACCATTCCTGTGACACTAGTTATAGACTCCGATGCTTCACTTCAGGTTCACTGATTCCCTCTGACGTTCTTATTGATGATGAAACACAGAAATTGCAATGGAATTAAATACAAAAGGCACAACGCCGACTTAAGTACAAAAAAACTGACTCTTCTTACTGTCTATGTTTTGAACCAATCCTGTGACACTAGTTTAAGATTCCAATGCTTCACTTCAGGTATACTGTATCCCTCTGACCTTGTTATTGACGATGAAACATAGAAATTGCATCGGAATGAAATAGAAAAGGAACAATGCCGACTTAGGTACAGGAAAACTGAGTCTTCTTACTGTCTTTGTTTTGAACGATTGCTGTGACACTACTTATAGATTCCGACGCTTCACTTCAGGTTTACTGTATCCCTCTTCCCTTCTTATTGACGATGAAACACAGAAATTGCATCGGAATTAAATACAAAAGGCACAATTCCGACTTAAGTACAAGAAATCTGACTCTTCTTACTGTCTATGTTTTGAACCATTCCTGTGACACTAGATATAGATTCCGAAGCTTCACTTCAGGTTTTCTATATCCCTCTGACCTTCTTATTGACGATGAAACGCAGAAATCGCATCGGAATTAAATACAAAAAGCACAATGCCGACTTAAGTACAAGAAAACTGACTCTTCTTACTGTCTATGTTTTGAACCATTCCTGTGACACTAGTTATAGATTCCGATGCTTCACTTCAGGTTTACTGTATCCATCAGACTTTCTTATTGACGATGAAACTCAGAAATTGCATCGGAATTAAATACAAAAGGCACAATGCCGACTTAAGTACAAAAAAACTGACTCTTCTTACTGTCTATGATTGAACCATTCCTGTGACACAAGTTATTGATTCCGATGCTTCACTTCAGGTTTACTGTATCCCTCTGAAATTTCATCCGAATTGAATACAAAAGGCGCAATGCCGACTTAAGTACAAGGAAACGGACTCCCCTTACTGTCTATGTTTTGAACCATTCCTGTGACACTAGTTATAGATTACGATGCTTCTCATCAGCTTTGCTGTATCCCACTGACCTTCTTATTGACGATGAAACACTGAAATTGCATCGGAATTAAATACAAAAATCACAACGCCGACTTAAGTACAAGAAAACTGGCGCTTCTTACTGTCTATGCTTTTGCACCATTCCTGTGACACTAGTTATAGATTCCGATGCTTCACTTCAGGTATACTGTATCCCTCTGACCTTCTTATTGACGATGAAACACAGAAATTGCATCGGAATTAAATACAAAATGCACAATGCCGACTGAAGTGCAAGATAACTGACTCTTCTTACTGTCAAAGTTTGAACCACTCATGTGACACTAGTTATAGATTCCGATGCTTCACTTCAGGTTTACTGTATCCCTCTGACCTTCTTATTGACGATGAAACACACAAATTGCATCGGAATTGAATACAAAAGGCACAATGCCGACTTAAGTACAAGAAAACTGACTCTTCTTGCTGTCTATGTTTTGAACCATTCCTGTGACACTAGTTATAGATTCCGATGCTTCCATTCAGGTTTACTGTATCCCTCTGACCTTCTTATTGACGATGAAACACAGAAATTGCTTCGGAATTAAAGACAAAGGGCACAATGCCGACATAAGTGCAAGAAATCTGACTCTTCTTACTGTCTATGTTTTGAACCATTCCTGTGACACTAGTTATAGATTCCGATGCTTCACTTGAGGTATACTATATTCCTCTGACCTTCTCATTGACGATGAAACATAGAAATTGCATCGGAATGAAATAGAAAAGGAACAATGCCGATTTAGGTACAAGAAAACTGACTCTTCTTACTGTCAATGCTTTGAACCACTCCTGTGACACTAGTTATAGATTCCGTTGCTTCACTTCAGGTTTACTGTATCCCTCTGACCTTCTTGTTGACGATGAAACACAGAAATTGCATCGGAATTAAATACAAAAGGCACAATGCCGACTTAAGTACAAGATAAATGACTCTTCTTACTGTCTATGTTTTGAACCATTCCTGTGACACTAGATATAGATTCCGATGCTTCACTTCAAGTTCAAATGGATCTGAGAACTAAGGGACTCAACTGCTGTGGTCATCAGTCCCCTAGAACTTAGAACTACTTAAACCTAACTAACCTAAGTACATCACACACATCCATGCCCAAGGCAGGATACGAACCTGCGACCGTAGCAGTCGCACGGTTCCGGACTGCGCGCCTAGAACCGCGAGAGCTTCACATCAGGTTTACTATATCCCACTGACCTTCTTATTGACGATGAAACGCAGAAATCGCATCGGAATTAAATACAAAAAGCACAATGTCGATTTAAGTACAAGAAAAATGACTCTTCTTACTGCCTATGTTTTCAACTATTCCTGTGACACTAGTTATAGATTCCGATGCTTCACTTCAGGTTTACTGTATCCCTCTGACCTTCTTACTGACGATGAAACACAGAAATTGCAACGGAATTAAATGCAAAAGGCACAATGCCGACTTAAGTGCAAGATAACTTACTCTTCTTACTGTCAATGTTTGAACCACTCATGTGACACTAGTTATAGATTCCGATGCTTCACTTCAGGTTTGCCGTATCCCTCTGACCTTCTTATTGACGATGAAACACAGAAATTGCATCGGAATTAAATACAAAAGGCACAATGCCGACTTAAGTACAAGAAAACTAACTTTTCTCACTGTCTATGTTTTGAACCATTCCTTCGACACTAGTTATAGACTCCGATGGTTCACTTCAGGTTCACTGATTCCCTCTGACGTTTTTATTGACGATGAAACACAGAAATTGCAATGGAATTAAATACAAAAGGCACAACGCCGACTTATGTACGAGAAAACTGACTCTTCTTACTGTCTATGTTTTGAACCAATCCTGTGACACCAGTTTAAGATTCAAATGCTTCACATCAGGTATACTGTATCCCTCTGACCTTCTTATTGACGATGAAACATAGAAATTGCATCGGAATGAAATAGAAAAGGAACAACGCCGACTTAGGTACAGGAAAACTGAGTCTTCTTACTGTCTTTGTTTTGAACCATTGCTGTGACACTACTTATAGATTCTGATGCTTCACTTCAGGTTTACTGTATCCCTCTGACCTTCTTATTGACGATGAAACACTGAAATTGCTTCGGAATTAAAGACAAAGGGCACAATGCCGACTTAAGTACAAGAAATCTCACTCTTCTTACTGTCTATGGTTTGAACCATTCCTGTGACACTAGTTATAGATTCCGATGCTTCACTTGAGGTATACTGTATTCCTCTGACCTTCTCATTGACGATGAAACATAGAAATTGCATCGGAATGAAATAGAAAAGGAACAATGCCGATTTAGGTACAAGAAAACTGACTCTTCTTACTGTCAATGCTTTGAACCACTCCTGTGACACTAGTTATAGATTCCGTTGCTTCACTTCAGGTATACTGTATCCCTCTGACCTTCTTATTGACGATGAAACACAGAAATTGCATCGGAATTAAATACAAAAGGCACAATGCCGACTGAAGTGCAAGATAACTGACTCTTCTTACTGTCAAAGTTTGAACCACTCATGTGACACTAGTTATAGATTCCGATGCTTCACTTCAGGTTTACTGTATCCCTCTGACCTTCTTATTGACGATGAAACACACAAATTGCATCGGAATTGAATACAAAAGGCACAATGCCGACTTAAGTACAAGAAAACTGACTCTTCTTGCTGTCTATGTTTTGAACCATTCCTGTGACACTAGTTATAGATTCCGATGCTTCCATTCAGGTTTACTGTATCCCTCTGACCTTCTTATTGACGATGAAACACAGAAATTGCTTCGGAATTAAAGACAAAGGGCACAATGCCGACATAAGTGCAAGAAATCTGACTCTTCTTACTGTCTATGTTTTGAACCATTCCTGTGACACTAGTTATAGATTCCGATGCTTCACTTGAGGTATACTATATTCCTCTGACCTTCTCATTGACGATGAAACATAGAAATTGCATCGGAATGAAATAGAAAAGGAACAATGCCGATTTAGGTACAAGAAAACTGACTCTTCTTACTGTCAATGCTTTGAACCACTCCTGTGACACTAGTTATAGATTCCGTTGCTTCACTTCAGGTTTACTGTATCCCTCTGACCTTCTTGTTGACGATGAAACACAGAAATTGCATCGGAATTAAATACAAAAGGCACAATGCCGACTTAAGTACAAGATAAATGACTCTTCTTACTGTCTATGTTTTGAACCATTCCTGTGACACTAGATATAGATTCCGATGCTTCACTTCAAGTTCAAATGGATCTGAGAACTAAGGGACTCAACTGCTGTGGTCATCAGTCCCCTAGAACTTAGAACTACTTAAACCTAACTAACCTAAGTACATCACACACATCCATGCCCAAGGCAGGATACGAACCTGCGACCGTAGCGGTCGCACGGTTCCGGACTGCGCGCCTAGAACCGCGAGAGCTTCACATCAGGTTTACTGTATCCCTCTGACCTTCTTACTGACGATGAAACACAGAAATTGCAACGGAATTAAATGCAAAAGGCACAATGCCGACTTAAGTGCAAGATAACTTACTCTTCTTACTGTCAATGTTTGAACCACTCATGTGACACTAGTTATAGATTCCGATGCTTCACTTCAGGTTTGCCGTATCCCTCTGACCTTCTTATTGACGATGAAACACAGAAATTGCATCGGAATTAAATACAAAAGGCACAATGCCGACTTAAGTACAAGAAAACTAACTTTTCTCACTGTCTATGTTTTGAACCATTCCTTCGACACTAGTTATAGACTCCGATGGTTCACTTCAGGTTCACTGATTCCCTCTGACGTTTTTATTGACGATGAAACACAGAAATTACAATGGAATTAAATACAAAAGGCACAACGCCGACTTATGTACGAGAAAACTGACTCTTCTTACTGTCTATGTTTTGAACCAATCCTGTGACACCAGTTTAAGATTCAAATGCTTCACATCAGGTATACTGTATCCCTCTGACCTTCTTATTGACGATGAAACATAGAAATTGCATCGGAATGAAATAGAAAAGGAACAACGCCGACTTAGGTACAGGAAAACTGAGTCTTCTTACTGTCTTTGTTTTGAACCATTGCTGTGACACTACTTATAGATTCTGATGCTTCACTTCAGGTTTACTGTATCCCTCTGACCTTCTTATTGACGATGAAACACTGAAATTGCTTCGGAATTAAAGACAAAGGGCACAATGCCGACTTAAGTACAAGAAATCTCACTCTTCTTACTGTCTATGGTTTGAACCATTCCTGTGACACTAGTTATAGATTCCGATGCTTCACTTGAGGTATACTGTATTCCTCTGACCTTCTCATTGACGATGAAACATAGAAATTGCATCGGAATGAAATAGAAAAGGAACAATGCCGATTTAGGTACAAGAAAACTGACTCTTCTTACTGTCAATGCTTTGAACCACTCCTGTGACACTAGTTATAGATTCCGTTGCTTCACTTCAGGTTTACTGTATCCCTCTGACCTTCTTGTTGACGATGAAACACAGAAATTGCATCGGAATTAAATACAAAAGGCACAATGCCAACTTAAGTACAAGAAAACTGACTCTTCTTACTGTCTATGTTTTCAACTATTCCTGTGACACTAGTTATAGATTCCGATGCTTCACTTCAGGTTTACTGTATCCCTCTGACCCTCTTACTGACGATGAAACACAAAAATTGCAATGGAATTAAATACAAAAGGCACAATGCCGACTTAAGTGCAAGATAACTGACTCTTCTTACTGTCAATGTTTGAATCACTCATGTGACACTAGTTATAGATTCCGATGCTTCACTTTAGGTTTACTGTATCCCTCTGACCTTCTTATTGACGATGAAACACAGAAATTGCATCGGAATTAAATACAAAAGGCACAATGCCGACTTAAGTACAAGAAAACTAACTCTTCTTACTGTCTATGCTTTGAACCATTCCTTCGACACTAGTTATAGACTCCGATGTTTCACTTCAGGTTTACTGTATCCCTCTGACCTTCTAATTGACGATGAAACACAGAAATTTAATCGGAATTAAATAGAAAAGGCACTACGCCTACTTAAGTACAAGAAAACTGACTCTTCTTACTGTCTATGCTTTGAACCATTCCTGTGACCCTAGTTATAGATTCCGATGCTTCACCTCAGGTTTACTGTATCCCTCTGACCTTCTTATTGACGATGAAACACAGAAATTGCATCGGAATTGAATACAAAAGGCACAATGCCGACTTAAGTACAAGAAAACTGACTCTTCTTGCTGTCTATGTTTTGAACCATTCCTGTGACACTAGTTATAGATTCCGATGCTTCCATTCAGGTTTACTGTATCCCTCTGACCTTCTTATTGACGATGAAACACAGAAATTGCTTCGGAATTAAAGACAAAGGGCACAATGCCGACTTAAGTGCAAGAAATCTGACTCTTCTTACTGTCTATGTTTTGAACCATTCCTGTGACACTAGTTATAGATTCCGATGCTTCACTTGAGGTATACTGTATTCCTCTGACCTTCTCATTGACGATGAAACATAGAAATTGCACCGGAATGAAATGGAAAAGGAACAATGCCGATTTAGGTACAAGAAAACTGACTCTTCTTACTGTCAATGCTTTGAACCACTCCTGTGACACTAGTTATAGATTCCGTTGCTTCACTTCAGGTTTACTGTATCCCTCTGACATTCTTGTTGACGATGAAACACAGAAATTGCATCGGAATTAAATACAAAAGGCACAATGCCGACTTAAGTACAAGAAAACTGACTCTTCTTACTGTCTATGTTTTGAACCATTCCTGTGACACTAGATATAGATTCCGATGCTTCACTTCAGGTTCAAATGGATCTGAGAACTAAGGGACTCAACTGCTGTGGTCATCAGTCCCCTAGAACTTAAAACTACTTAAACCTAACTAACCTAAGGACATCACACACATCCATGCCCAAGGCAGGATACGAACCTGCGACCGTAGCGGTCGCACGGTTCCGGACTGTGCGCCTAGAACCGCGAGAGCTTCACATCAGGTTTACTATATCCCACTGACCTTCTTATTGACGATGAAACGCAGAAATCGCATCGGAATTAAATACAAAAAGCACAATGCCGATTTAAGTACAAGAAAAATGACTCTTCTTACTGTCTATGTTTTCAACTATTCCTGTGACACTAGTTATAGATTCCGATGCTTCACTTCAGGTTTACTGTATCGCTCTGACCTTCTTACTGACGATGAAACACAGAAATTGCAACGGAATTAAATACAAAAGGCACAATGACGACTTAAGTACAAGAAAACTAACTTTTCTCACTGTCTATGTTTTGAACCATTCCTTCGACACTAGTTATAGACTCCGATGTTTCACTTCAGGTTCACTGATTCCCTCTGACGTTCTTATTGACGATGAAACACAGAAATTGCAATGGAATTAAATACAAAAGGCACAACGCCGACTTATGTACGAGAAAACTGACTCTTCTTACTGTCTATGTTTTGAACCAATCCTGTGACACCAGTTTAAGATTCAAATGCTTCACATCAGGTATACTGTATCCCTCTGACCTTCTAATTGACGATGAAACATAGAAATTGCATCGGAATGAAATAGAAAAGGAACAATGCCGACTTAGGTACAGGAAAACTGAGTCTTCTTACTGTCTTTGTTTTGAACCATTGCTGTGACACTACTTATAGATTCTGATGCTTCACTTCAGGTTTACTGTATCCCTCTGACCTTCTTATTGACGATGAAACACTGAAATTGCTTCGGAATTAAAGACAAAGGGCACAATGCCGACTTAAGTACAAGAAATCTCACTCTTCTTACTGTCTATGGTTTGAACCATTCCTGTGACACTAGTTATAGATTCCGATGCTTCACTTGAGGTATACTGTATTCCTCTGACCTTCTCATTGACGATGAAACATAGAAATTGCATCGGAATGAAATAGAAAAGGAACAATGCCGATTTAGGTACAAGAAAACTGACTCTTCTTACTGTCAATGCTTTGAACCACTCCTGTGACACTAGTTATAGATTCCGTTGCTTCACTTCAGGTATACTGTATCCCTCTGACCTTCTTATTGACGATGAAACACAGAAATTGCATCGGAATTAAATACAAAAGGCACAATGCCGACTGAAGTGCAAGATAACTGACTCTTCTTACTGTCAAAGTTTGAACCACTCATGTGACACTAGTTATAGATTCCGATGCTTCACTTCAGGTTTACTGTATCCCTCTGACCTTCTTATTGACGATGAAACACACAAATTGCATCGGAATTGAATACAAAAGGCACAATGCCGACTTAAGTACAAGAAAACTGACTCTTCTTGCTGTCTATGTTTTGAACCATTCCTGTGACACTAGTTATAGATTCCGATGCTTCCATTCAGGTTTACTGTATCCCTCTGACCTTCTTATTGACGATGAAACACAGAAATTGCTTCGGAATTAAAGACAAAGGGCACAATGCCGACATAAGTGCAAGAAATCTGACTCTTCTTACTGTCTATGTTTTGAACCATTCCTGTGACACTAGTTATAGATTCCGATGCTTCACTTGAGGTATACTATATTCCTCTGACCTTCTCATTGACGATGAAACATAGAAATTGCATCGGAATGAAATAGAAAAGGAACAATGCCGATTTAGGTACAAGAAAACTGACTCTTCTTACTGTCAATGCTTTGAACCACTCCTGTGACACTAGTTATAGATTCCGTTGCTTCACTTCAGGTTTACTGTATCCCTCTGACCTTCTTGTTGACGATGAAACACAGAAATTGCATCGGAATTAAATACAAAAGGCACAATGCCGACTTAAGTACAAGATAAATGACTCTTCTTACTGTCTATGTTTTGAACCATTCCTGTGACACTAGATATAGATTCCGATGCTTCACTTCAAGTTCAAATGGATCTGAGAACTAAGGGACTCAACTGCTGTGGTCATCAGTCCCCTAGAACTTAGAACTACTTAAACCTAACTAACCTAAGTACATCACACACATCCATGCCCAAGGCAGGATACGAACCTGCGACCGTAGCGGTCGCACGGTTCCGGACTGCGCGCCTAGAACCGCGAGAGCTTCACATCAGGTTTACTGTATCCCTCTGACCTTCTTACTGACGATGAAACACAGAAATTGCAACGGAATTAAATGCAAAAGGCACAATGCCGACTTAAGTGCAAGATAACTTACTCTTCTTACTGTCAATGTTTGAACCACTCATGTGACACTAGTTATAGATTCCGATGCTTCACTTCAGGTTTGCCGTATCCCTCTGACCTTCTTATTGACGATGAAACACAGAAATTGCATCGGAATTAAATACAAAAGGCACAATGCCGACTTAAGTACAAGAAAACTAACTTTTCTCACTGTCTATGTTTTGAACCATTCCTTCGACACTAGTTATAGACTCCGATGGTTCACTTCAGGTTCACTGATTCCCTCTGACGTTTTTATTGACGATGAAACACAGAAATTACAATGGAATTAAATACAAAAGGCACAACGCCGACTTATGTACGAGAAAACTGACTCTTCTTACTGTCTATGTTTTGAACCAATCCTGTGACACCAGTTTAAGATTCAAATGCTTCACATCAGGTATACTGTATCCCTCTGACCTTCTTATTGACGATGAAACATAGAAATTGCATCGGAATGAAATAGAAAAGGAACAACGCCGACTTAGGTACAGGAAAACTGAGTCTTCTTACTGTCTTTGTTTTGAACCATTGCTGTGACACTACTTATAGATTCTGATGCTTCACTTCAGGTTTACTGTATCCCTCTGACCTTCTTATTGACGATGAAACACTGAAATTGCTTCGGAATTAAAGACAAAGGGCACAATGCCGACTTAAGTACAAGAAATCTCACTCTTCTTACTGTCTATGGTTTGAACCATTCCTGTGACACTAGTTATAGATTCCGATGCTTCACTTGAGGTATACTGTATTCCTCTGACCTTCTCATTGACGATGAAACATAGAAATTGCATCGGAATGAAATAGAAAAGGAACAATGCCGATTTAGGTACAAGAAAACTGACTCTTCTTACTGTCAATGCTTTGAACCACTCCTGTGACACTAGTTATAGATTCCGTTGCTTCACTTCAGGTTTACTGTATCCCTCTGACCTTCTTGTTGACGATGAAACACAGAAATTGCATCGGAATTAAATACAAAAGGCACAATGCCAACTTAAGTACAAGAAAACTGACACTTCTTACTGTCTATGTTTTCAACTATTCCTGTGACACTAGTTATAGATTCCGATGCTTCACTTCAGGTTTACTGTATCCCTCTGACCCTCTTACTGACGATGAAACACAAAAATTGCAATGGAATTAAATACAAAAGGCACAATGCCGACTTAAGTGCAAGATAACTGACTCTTCTTACTGTCAATGTTTGAATCACTCATGTGACACTAGTTATAGATTCCGATGCTTCACTTTAGGTTTACTGTATCCCTCTGACCTTCTTATTGACGATGAAACACAGAAATTGCATCGGAATTAAATACAAAAGGCACAATGCCGACTTAAGTACAAGAAAACTAACTCTTCTTACTGTCTATGCTTTGAACCATTCCTTCGACACTAGTTATAGACTCCGATGTTTCACTTCAGGTTTACTGTATCCCTCTGACCTTCTAATTGACGATGAAACACAGAAATTTAATCGGAATTAAATAGAAAAGGCACTACGCCTACTTAAGTACAAGAAAACTGACTCTTCTTACTGTCTATGCTTTGAACCATTCCTGTGACCCTAGTTATAGATTCCGATGCTTCACCTCAGGTTTACTGTATCCCTCTGACCTTCTTATTGACGATGAAACACAGAAATTGCATCGGAATTGAATACAAAAGGCACAATGCCGACTTAAGTACAAGAAAACTGACTCTTCTTGCTGTCTATGTTTTGAACCATTCCTGTGACACTAGTTATAGATTCCGATGCTTCCATTCAGGTTTACTGTATCCCTCTGACCTTCTTATTGACGATGAAACACAGAAATTGCTTCGGAATTAAAGACAAAGGGCACAATGCCGACTTAAGTGCAAGAAATCTGACTCTTCTTACTGTCTATGTTTTGAACCATTCCTGTGACACTAGTTATAGATTCCGATGCTTCACTTGAGGTATACTGTATTCCTCTGACCTTCTCATTGACGATGAAACATAGAAATTGCACCGGAATGAAATGGAAAAGGAACAATTCCGATTTAGGTACAAGAAAACTGACTCTTCTTACTGTCAATGCTTTGAACCACTCCTGTGACACTAGTTATAGATTCCGTTGCTTCACTTCAGGTTTACTGTATCCCTCTGACATTCTTGTTGACGATGAAACACAGAAATTGCATCGGAATTAAATACAAAAGGCACAATGCCGACTTAAGTACAAGAAAACTGACTCTTCTTACTGTCTATGTTTTGAACCATTCCTGTGACACTAGATATAGATTCCGATGCTTCACTTCAGGTTCAAATGGATCTGAGAACTAAGGGACTCAACTGCTGTGGTCATCAGTCCCCTAGAACTTAAAACTACTTAAACCTAACTAACCTAAGGACATCACACACATCCATGCCCAAGGCAGGATACGAACCTGCGACCGTAGCGGTCGCACGGTTCCGGACTGTGCGCCTAGAACCGCGAGAGCTTCACATCAGGTTTACTATATCCCACTGACCTTCTTATTGACGATGAAACGCAGAAATCGCATCGGAATTAAATACAAAAAGCACAATGCCGATTTAAGTACAAGAAAAATGACTCTTCTTACTGTCTATGTTTTCAACTATTCCTGTGACACTAGTTATAGATTCCGATGCTTCACTTCAGGTTTACTGTATCGCTCTGACCTTCTTACTGACGATGAAACACAGAAATTGCAACGGAATTAAATACAAAAGGCACAATGACGACTTAAGTACAAGAAAACTAACTTTTCTCACTGTCTATGTTTTGAACCATTCCTTCGACACTAGTTATAGACTCCGATGTTTCACTTCAGGTTCACTGATTCCCTCTGACGTTCTTATTGACGATGAAACACAGAAATTGCAATGGAATTAAATACAAAAGGCACAACGCCGACTTATGTACGAGAAAACTGACTCTTCTTACTGTCTATGTTTTGAACCAATCCTGTGACACCAGTTTAAGATTCAAATGCTTCACATCAGGTATACTGTATCCCTCTGACCTTCTAATTGACGATGAAACATAGAAATTGCATCGGAAAGAAATAGAAAAGGAACAATGCCGACTTAGGTACAGGAAAACTGAGTCTTCTTACTGTCTTTGTTTTGAACCATTGCTGTGACACTACTTATAGATTCTGATGCTTCACTTCAGGTTTACTGTATCCCTCTGACCTTCTTATTGACGATGAAACACAGAAATTGCTTCGGAAATAAAGACAAAGGGCACAATGCCGACTTAAGTACAAGAAATCTCACTCTTCTTACTGTCTATGGTTTGAACCATTCCTGTGACACTAGTTATAGATTCCGATGCTTCACTTGAGGTATACTGTATTCCTCTGACCTTCTCATTGACGATGAAACATAGAAATTGCATCGGAATGAAATAGAAAAGGAACAATGCCGATTTAGGTACAAGAAAACTGACTCTTCTTACTGTCAATGCTTTGAACCACTCCTGTGACACTAGTTATAGATTCCGTTGCTTCACTTCAGGTTTACTGTATCCCTCTGACCTTCTTGTTGACGATGAAACACAGAAATTGCATCGGAATTAAATACAAAAGGCACAATGCCAACTTAAGTACAATCAAACTGACTCTTCTTACTGTCTATGTTTTCAACTATTCCTGTGACACTAGTTATAGATTCCGATGCTTCACTTCAGGTTTACTGTATCCCTCTGACCTTCTTACTGACGATGAAACACAGAAATTGCATCGGAATTAAATACAAAAGGCACAATGCCGACTTAAGTACAAGAAAACTAACTCTTCTTACTGTCTATGTCTTGAACCATTCCTTCGACACTAGTTATAGACTCCGATGTTTCACTTCAGGTTTACTGTATCCCTCTGACCTTCTAACTGACGATGAAACACAGATATTTCATCGGAATTAAATAGAAAAGGCACTACGCCTACTTAAGTACAAGAAAACTGACTCTTCTTACTGTCTATGCTTTGAACCATTCCTGTGACCCTAGTTATAGATTCCGATGCTTCACCTCAGGTTTACTGCATCCCTCTGACCTTCTTATTGACGATGAAACACAGAAATTGCTTCGGAATAAAATACAAAAGGCACAATGCCGAATTAAGTACAAGAAAACTGACTCCCCTTACTGTCTATGTTTTGAACCATTCCTGTGACACTAGTTATAGATTACGATGCTTCACTTCAGCTTTGCTGTATCCCTCTGACCTTCTTATTGACGGTGAAACACTGAAATTGCTTCGGAATTAAATACAAAAATCACAACGCCGACTTAAGTACAAGAAAACTGACCCTTCTTACTGTCTATGTTTTGCACCATTCCTGTGACACTAGTTATAGATTCCGATGCTTCACTTCAGGTATACTGTATCCCTCTGACCTTCTTATTGACGATGAAGCACAGAAATTGCATCGGAATTGAATACAAAAGGCACAATGCCGACTTAAGTACAAGAAAACTGTCTCTTCTTGCTGTCTATGTTTTGAACCATTCCTGTGACACTAGTTATAGATTCCGATGCTTCCATTCAGGTTTACTGTATCCCTTTGACCTTCTTATTGACGATGAAACACAGAAATTGCTTCGGAATTAAAGACAAAGGGCACAATGCCGACTTAAGTACAAGAAGTCTGACTCTTCTTACTGTCTATGTTTTGAACCATTCCTGTGACACTATTTATAGATTCCGATGCTTCACTTGAGGTATACTGTATTCCTCTGACCTTCTCATTGACGATGAAACATAGAAATTGAATCGGAATGAAATAGAAAAGGAACAATTCCGATTTAGGTACAAGAAAACTGACTCTTCTTACTGTCAATGCTTTGAACCACTCCTGTGACACTAGTTATAGATTCCGTTGCTTCACTTCAGGTTTACTGTATCCCTCTGACCTTCTTGTTGACGATGAAACACAGAAATTGCATCGGAATTAAATACAAAAGGCACAGTGCCGACTTAAGTACAAGAAAACTGACCCTTCTTACTGTCTATGTTTTGAACCATTCCTGTGACACTAGATATAGATTCCGATGCTTCACTTCAGGTTCAAATGGATCTGAGAACTAAGGGACTCAACTGCTGTGGTCATCAGTCCCCTAGAACTTAGAACTACTTAAACCTAACTAACCTAAGGACATCACACACATCCATGCCCAAGGCAGGATTCGAACCTGCGACCGTAGCGGTCACACGGTTGCGGACTGCGCGCCTAGAACCGCGAGAGCTTCACATCAGGTTTACTATATCCCTCTGACCCTCATATTGACGATGAAACGCAGAAATCGCATCGGAATTAAATACAAAAAGCACAATGCCGACTTAAGTACAAGAAAAATGACTCTTCTTACTGTCTATGTTTTCAACTATTCCTGTGACACTAGTTATAGATTCCGATGCTTCACTTCAGGTTTACTGTATCCCTCTGACCTTCTTATTGACGATGAAACACAGAAATTGCATCGGAATTAAATACAAAAGGCACAATGCCGACTTAAGTACAAGAAAACTAACCCTTCTTACTGTCTATGTTTTGAACCATTCCTTCGACACTAGTTATAGACTCCGATGTTTCACTTCAGGTTTACTGTATCCCTATGACCTTCTAATTGACGATGAAACACAGAAATTTCATCGGAATTAAATAGAAAAGGCACTACGCCTACTTAAGTACAAGAAAACTGACTGTTCTTCCTGTCTATGTTTTGAACCATTCCTGTGACACTAGTTATGGATTCCGATGCTTCCATTCAGGTTTACTGTATCCCTCTGACCTCCTTATTGACGATGAAACACAGAAATTGCATCGGAATTAAATACAAAAGGCACAATTCCGACTTAAGTACAAGAAATCTGACTCTTCTTACTGTCTATGTTTTGAACCATTCCTGTGACACTAGTTATAGATTCCGATGCTTCACCTCAGGTTTACTGTATCCATCAGACCTTCTTATTGACGATGAAACTCAGAAATCGCATTGGAATTAAATGCAAAAGGCACAATGCCGACTTATGTACAAGAAAACTGACTCTTCTTACTGTCTATGTTTGCACCATTCATGTGACACTAGTTATAAATTCCGATGCGTCACTTCAGGTTTACTGTATCCCTCTGACCTTCTAATTGACGATGAAACACAGAAATTGCATCGGAATTAAATACAAAAGCACAATGCCGACTTAAGTAAAAGAAAACTGACTCTTCTTACTGTCTATGCTTTGAACCATTCCTGTGACCCTAGTTATAGATTCCGATGCTTCACTTCAGGTTTACTGTATCCCTCTGACCTTCTTATTGACGATGAAACACAGAAATTGCATCGGAATTGAATACAAAAGGCACAATGCCGACTTAAGTACAAAAAAACTGACTCTTCTTACTGTCTATGCTTGAACCATTCCTGTAACACAAGTTATTGATTCCGATGCTTCACTTCAGGTTTACTGTATCCCTCCGAAATTTCATCGGAATTAAATACAAAAGGCACAATGCAGACTGAAGTGCAAGATAACTGACTCTTCTTACTGTCAATGTTTGAACCACTCATGTGACACTAGTTATAGATTCCGATGCTTCACTTCAGGTTTACTGTATCCCTCTGACCTTTTTGTTGACGAAGAAACACAGAAATTGCATCGGAATTAAATACAAAAAGCACAATGCCGACTTAAGTACAAGAAAAATGACTCTTCTTACTGTATATGTTTTGAACCATTCCTGTGACACTTGTTATATATTCCGATGCTTCCATTCAGGTTTACTGTATCCCTTTGACCTTCTTATTGACGATGAAACACAGAAATTGCTTCGGAATTAAATACAAAGGGCACAATGCCGACTTAAGTACAAAAATCTGACTCTTCTTACTGTCTATGATTTGAACCATTCCTGTGACACTAGTTATAGATTCCGATGCTTCACTTGAGGTATACTTTATTCCTCTGACCTTCTCATTGACGATAAAACATAGAAATTGCATCGGAATGAAATAGAAAAGGAACAATGCCGATTTCGGTACAAGAAAACTTACTCTTCTTACTGTCAATGCTTTGAACCACTCCTGTGACACTAGTTATAGATTCCGTTGCTTCACTTCAGGTATACTGTATCCCTCTGACCTTCTTGTTGACGATGAAACACAAAAATTGCATTGGAATTAAATACAAAAAGCACAATGCCGACTTCAGTACAAGAAAACTGACTCTTCTCACTGTCTGTGTTTCGAACCATTCCTGTGACACTAAATATAGATTCCGATGCTTCACTTCAGGTTTACTGTATCTCTCTGACCTTGTTATTGACGATGAAACACAGAAACTGCATCGGAATTAAATACAAAAGGCACAATGGCGACTTAAGTACAAGAAAACTGACTCTTCTTACTGTCTATGTTTTGAACCATTCCTGTGACACTAGATATAGATTCCGATGCTTCACTTCAGGTTCAAATGGCTGTGAGAACTAAGGGACTCAACTGCTGTGGTCATCAGTCCCCTAGAACTTAGAACTACTTAAACCTAACTAACCTAAGGACATCACACACATCCATACCCAAGGCAGGATTCGAACCTGCGACCGTAGCGTTCGCACGGATCCGGACTGTGCGCCTAGAACCGCGAGAGCTTCACATCAGGTTTACTATATCCCACTGACCTTCTTATTGACGATGAAACGCAGAAATCGCATCGGAATTAAATACAAAAAGCACAATGCCGACTTAAGTACAAGAAAAATGACTCTTCTTACTGTCTATGTTTTCAACTATTCCTGTGACACTAGTTATAGATTCCGATGCTTCACTTCGGGTTTACTGTATCCCTCTGACCTTCTTACTGACGATGAAACACAGAAATTGCAACGGAATTAAATACAAAAGGCACAATGCCGACTTAAGTGCAAGATAACTGACTCTTCTTACTGTCAATGTTTGAACCACCAAAGTGACACTAGTTATAGATTCCGATGCTTCCATTCAGGTTTACTGTATCCCTCTGACCTTCGTATTGACGATGAAACACAGAAATTGCATCGGAATTAATTACAAAAGGCACAATGCCGACTTAAGTACAAGAAAACTGACTCTTCTTACTGTCTATGTTTTGAACCATTCCTGTGACACTAGATATAGATTCCGATGCTTCACTTCAGGTTCAAATGGCTCTGAGAACTATGGGACTCAACTGCTGTGGTCATCAGCCCCCTAGAATTTAGAACTACTTAAACCTAACTAACCTAAGGACATCACACACATCCATGCCCAAGGCAGGATTCGAACCTGCGACCGTAGCGGTCGCACGGTCCCGGACTGCGCGCCTAGAACCACGAGAGCTTCACATCAGGTTTACTATATCCCACTGACATTCTTATTGACGATGAAACGCAGAAATCGCATCGGGATTAAATACAAAAAGCACAATGCCGACTTAAGTACAAGAAAAATGACTCTTCTTACTGTCTATGTTTTCAACCATTCCTGTGAAACTAGCTATAGTTTCCGATGCTTCACTTCAGGTTTACTGTATCCCTCTGACCTTCTTACTGACGATGAAACACAGAAATTGCATCGGAATTAAATACAAAAGGCACAACGCCGACTTCAGTACAAGAAAACTGACCCTTCTTACTGTCTATGTTTGAACCATTCATGTGACACTAGTTATAGATTCCGATGCTTCACTTCAGGTTTTCTGTATCCCTCTGACCTTCTTATTGTTGATGAAACACAGAAATTGCATCGGAATGAAATACGAAAGGCACAATGCCGACTTAAGTACAAGAAAATTGACTCTTCTTACTGTCTATGTTTTGAACCATTCCTGTGACACTAATTTTAGATTCCGATGCTTCACTTCAGGTTACTGTATCCCTCTGACCTTCTTATTGACGATGAAACTCAGAAATTGCATCGGAATTGAATACAAAAAGCACAATGACGACCTAAGTACAAGAAAACTCTTCCTACTGTCTACGTTTTGAACCATTCATGTGACACAAGCTATAGCTTCCGATGCTTCACTTCAGGTTAACTGTATCCGTCAGACCTTCTTATTGACGATGAAACACAGAAATTGCATCGGAATTAAATAGAAAATGCACAATTCCGACTTAAGTACAAGAAAACTGACTCTTCTTACTGTCTATGATTAAACCATTCCTGTGACACTAGTTATAGATTCCGATGCTTCACTTCAGGTTTACTGTATCCCTCTGACCTTCATATTGACGATGAAACACAGAAAATGCGTCGGAATTAAATACAAAAGGTACAATGCCGACTTAAGTACAAGAAAACTGACTCTTCTTACTGTCTATGTTTTGAACCATTCCTGTGACACTAGTTATAGATTCCGATGCTTCACTTCAGGTTTACTGTATCCCTCTGACCTTCTTATTGGCGATGAAACACAGAAATTGCATCGGAGTTAAATTCAAAAGGCACAATGCCGATTTAAGTACAAGAAAACTGACTGCTCTTACTGTCTATGCTTTGAACCATTCCTGTGACACTAGTTATAGATTCCGATGCTTTACTTCAGTTTTACTGTATCCCTCTGACCTTCTTATTGACGATGAAACACAAAAATTGTATCGGAATTAAATAGAAAAGTCACAATGCCGACCTAAGTACAAGAAAACTGACTCTTCTTTGTTGTCAATGCTTTGAACCATTCCTGTGACACTAGTTATAGATTCCGATACTTCACTTCTGGTTTACTGTATTCCTCTGACCTTCTTATTGACGATGAAACACAGAAATTTTATCGGAATTAAATACAAAAGGCACAATGCCGACTTAAGTACAAGAAAAATTGACTCTTCTTACTGACTGTGTTTTGAACCATTCCTTCGACACTAGTTATAGATTCCGATGCTCCACCTCAGGTTTACTGTAACCCTCTGACCTTCTAATTGTCGATGAAACACAGAAACTACATCGGAATTATATAGAAAAGGCACAATGCCGACTTAAGTACAAGAAAGCTGACTCTTCTTACTGTCTATGCCTTGAACCATTCCTGTGACACTAGTTATAGATTCCGATTCTTGACTTCAGGTTTACTGTATCCCTCTGACCTTCTTATTGACGATGAAATACAAAAACTGCATCGGAATTAAATACAAAAGGAACAATGCCGACTTAAGTAGAAGAAAACTGACTCTTCTTATTGTCTAAGTTTTGAACCATTCCTGTGACACTAGTTATAGATACCGATGCTTCACTTCAGCTTTACTGTATCCCTCTGACCTTCTTATTGACGATGAGACGCAGAAATTGCATCGGAATTAAATACAAAAGGTCCAACGCCGACTTAAGTACACGAAAACTGACCCTTCTTACTGTCTATGTTTTGAGCCATTCCTGTGACACTAGTTTTAGATTCTGATGCTTCACTTCAGGTTTACTGTATCCCTCTGACCTTCTTATTGACGATGAAACACAGAAACTGCATCGGAATTAAATACAAAAGTCACAATGCCGACTTAAGTACAAGAAAACTGACTCTTCTTATTGTCTAAATTTTGAACCAATCCTGTGACACTAGTTGTAGATTCCGATGCTTCACTTCAGCTTTACTGTATCCCTCTTACCTTCTTATTGACGATGAGACACAGAAAATGCATCGGAATTATATACAAAAGGCACAACGCCGACTTCAGTACAAGAGAACTGACCGTTCTTACTGTCTATGTTTTGACCATTCCTGTGACACTTGTTTTAGATTCCGATGATTCACTTCAGGTTTACTGTATCCCTCGGACCTTCTTATTGACGATGAAACACAGAAATTGCATCGGAATTAAATAGAAAAGTCACAATGCCGTCTTAAGTACAAGAAAACTGACTCTTCTTACTGTCAATGCTTTGAACCATTCCTGTGACCCTAGTTATAGATTCCGATGCTTCACCTCAGGTTTACTGTATCCCTCTGACCTTCTTATTGACGATGAAACACAGAAATTGCTTCGGAATAAAATACAAAAGGCACAATGCCGAATTAAGTACAAGAAAACTGACTCTTCTTACTATCTATGTTTTGATCCATTCCTGTGACACTAGTTATAGATTCCGATGATTCACTTCAGGTTTACTGTATCCCTCTGACCTTCTTATTGACGATGAAACACAGAAATTGCATCGGAATTAAATAGAAAAGTCACAATGCCGTCTTAAGTACAAGAAAACTGACTCTTCTTACTGTCAATGTTTTGAACCATTCCTGTGACACTAGTTATAGATTCCGATGCTTCACTTCTGGTTTACTGTATCCCTCTGGCCTTCTTATTGACGATGAAACACAGAAATTGCATCGGAATTAAATAGAAAAGTCACAATGCCGACTTAAGTACAAGAAAACTGACTCTTCTTACTGTCAATGCTTTGAACCATTCCTGTGACACTAGTTATAGATTCCGATGCTTCACTTCTGGATTACTGTATCCCTCTGACCTTCTTATTGACGATGAAACACAGAAATTTCATCGGAATGAAATACAAAAGGCACAATGCCGACTTAAGTACAAGAAAACTGACTCTTCTTACTGTCTATGTTTTGAACCATTCCTTCGACACTAGTTATAGATTCCGATGCTACACTTCAGGTTTACTGTATCCCTCTGACCTTCTTATTGATGATGAAACACAGAAACTGAATCGGAGTTAAATACAAAAGGCACAATGCCGACTTAAGTACAAGAAAACTGACTCTTCTTATTGTCTAAGTTTTGAACCATACCTGTGACACTAGTTATAGATTCAGATGCTTCACTTCAGCTTTACTGTACCCCTCTTACCTTCTTATTGATGATGAAACACAGAAATTGCATCGGAATTAAATACAAAAGGCACAACGCCGACTTAAGTACAAGAGAACTGACCCTTCTTACTGTCTATGTTTTGAACCATTCCTGTTACACTAGTTTTAGATTCCGATGCTTCACTTCAGGTTTACTGTATCCCTCTGACCTTTTTATTGACGATGAAACACAGAAATTGCATCGGAGTTAAATACAAAAGGCACAATGCCGATTTAAGTACAAGAAAACTGACTCTACTTACTGTCTATGTTTTGACCCATTCCTGTGACACTAGTTATAGATTCCGATGATTCACTTCAGGATTACTGTATCCCTCGGACCTTCTTATTGACGATGAAACACAGAAATTGCATCGGAAATAAATACAAAAGGCACAATGCCCACTTAAGTACAAGAAAACTGACTTTTCTTACTGTCTATGTTTTGAACCATTCATGTGACACTAATAATAGATTCCGATGCTTCTCTACAGGTTTACTGTATCCCTCTTACCTTCTGATTGACGATGAAACACAGAAATTGCATCGGAATGAAATAGAAAAGGAACAATGCCGACTTAGGTACAAGAAAGCTGACTGTTCTTACTGTCTATGTTTTGAACCATTCCTGTGACACTAGTTATAGATTCCGATGCTTCACTTCGGGTTTACTGTATCCCTCTGACCTTCTTATTGACGATAAAACACAGAAATTGCATCGGAATTAAATACAAAAGGCACAATGCCGACTTAAGTACAAGAAAACTGACCCTTCCTACTGTCTATGTTTGAACCATTCCTGTGACACTAGTTATTGATACCGATGCTTCACTTCAGGTTTACTGTATCCCTCTGACCATCTTGTTGTCGATGAAACACAGAAATTGCACCGGAATTAAATACAAAAGGCTCAATGCCGACTTAAGTACTAGAAAACTGACTATTCTTCCTGTCTATGTTTTGAACCATTCCTGTGTCACTAGTTATAGATTCCGATGCTTCCATTCATGTTTACTGTATCCCTCTAACCTTCTTATTGACGATGAAACACAGAAATTGCATCGGAGTTAAATACAAAAGGCACAACGCCGACTTAAGTTCAGGAAAACTGACTCTTCCTTTAGTCTAGGTTTGAACTATTCCTGTGACACTAGTTATAGATTCCGATGCTTCACTTCAGGTTTACAGTATCTCTCTGACCTTCTTATTGACGATGAAACACATAAATTGCATCGGAGTTAAATACAAAAGGCACAATGCCGTTTTAAGTACAAGAATACTGACTCTTCGTACAGTCTATGTTTTGAACCTTTCCAGTGACACTAGTTAGAGATTCCGATGCTTCACTTCAGGTTTACTGTATCCCTCTGACCTTCTTATTGACGATGAAACACAGATATTGCATAGGATTTATATACAAATGGCACAATGACGACTTAAGTACAAGAAAACTGAATCTTCTTACTGTCTATGATTTGAACCATTCCTGTGACACTAGTTATAGATTACGATGCTTCACTTCAGGTTTACTGTATTCCTCTGATCTTCTTATTTGCGATGAAACACAGAAATTGCATCGGAATTAAATACAAAAGGCACAATGCCGACTTAAGTACAAGATAACAGACTCTTCTTACTGTCTTTGTTTTGAACCATTCCTGCGACACTAGTTATAAATTACGATGCTTCACTTGAGCATTACTGTATCCCTCTGACCTTCTTATTGACGATGAAACACAGAAACTGCATCGGAATTAAATACAAGAGGCACAATGCTGACTTAAGTACAAGAAAACTGACTCTTCTTATTGTCTAAGTTTTGAACCATTCCTGTGACACTAGTTATAGATTCAGATGCTTCACTTCAGCTTTACTGTACCCCTCTTACCTTCTTATTGATGATGAAACACAGAAATTGCATCGGAATTAAATACAAAAGGCACAACGCCGACTTAAGTACAAGAGAACTGTCCCTTCTTACTGTCTATGTTTTGAACCATTCCTGTGACACTAGTTTTGGATTCCGATGCTTCACTTCAGGTTTACTGTAAACCTCTGACCTTCTAATTGACGATGAAACACAGAAACTGCATCGGAATTAAATACAAAAGGCACAATGCCGACTTAAGTACAAGAAAACTGACTCTTCTTATTGTCTAAGTTTTGAACCATTCCTGTGACACTAGTTATAGCTTCAGATGCTTCACTTCAGCTTTACTGTACCCCTCTTACCTTCTTGTTGATGATGAAACACAGAAATTGCATCGGAATTAAATACAAAAGGCACAACGCCGACTTAAGTACAAGAGAACTGACCCTTCTTACTGTCTATGTTTTTAACCATTCCTGTGACACTAGTTTTAGATTCCGATGCTTCACTTCAGGTTTACTCTATCCCTCTGAGCTTTTTATTGACGATGAAACACAAAAATTGCATCGGAGTTAAATACAAAAGGCACAATGCCGATTTAAGTACAAGAAAACTGACTCTACTTACTGTCTATGTTTTGACCCATTCCTGTGACACTAGTTATAGATTCCGATGATTCACTTCAGGTTTACTGTATCCCTCGGACCTTCTTATTGACGATGAAACACAGAAATTGCATCGGAAATAAACACAAAAGGCACAATGCCCACTTAAGTACAAGTAAACTGACTCTTCTTACTGTCTATGCTTTGAACCATTCATGTGACACTAATAATAGATTCCGATGCTTCACTTCAGGTTTACTGTATCCGTCTTACCTTCTGATTGACGATGAAACACAGAAATTGCATCGGAATGAAATAGAAAAGGAACAATGACGACTTAGGTAGAAGAAAGCTGACTCTTCTTAATGTCTATGTTTTGAACCATTCCTGTGACACTAGTTATAGATTCCGATTCTTCACTTCGGGTTTACTGTATCCCTCTGACCTTCTTATTGACGATAAAACACAGAAATATCATCGGAATTAAATACAAAAGGCACAATGCCGACTTAAGTACAAGAAAACTGACTCTTCCTACTGTCTATGTTTGAACCATTTCTGTGACACTAGTTATTGATTCCGATGCTTCACTTCTGGTTTACTGTATCCCTCTGACCTTCTTGTTGTCCATGAAACACAGAAATTGCACCGGAATTAAATACAAAAGGCTCAATGCCGACTTAAGTACTAGAAAACTGACTATTCTTCCTGTCTATGTTTTGAACCATTCCTGTGACACTAGTTATAGATTCCGATGCTTCACTTCAGGTTTACTGTATCCCTCTAACATTCTTATTGACGGTGACACACAGAAATTGCATCGGAGTTAAATACAAAAGGCACAAAGCCGACTTAAGTTCAGGAAAACTGACTCTTTTTTTAGTCTAGGTTTGAACTATTCCTGTGACACTAGTTATAGATTCCGATGCTTCACTTCAGGTTTACAGTAACTCTCTGACCTTCTTATTGACGTTGAAACACATAAATTGCATCGGAGTTAAATATAAAAGGCACAATGCCAACTTAAGTACAAGAATACTGACTCTTCGTACAGTCTATGTTTTGAACCATTCCAGTGACACTAGTTATAGATTCCGATGCTTCACTTCAGGTTTACTGTATCCGTCTAACCTTCTTATTGACGATGAAACACAGATAATGCATCGGAATTAAATTCAAATGGCACAATGACGACTTAAGTACAAGAAAACTGACTCTTCTTTTTGTCTATGTTTTGAACCATTCCTGTGACACTAGTTATAGATTCCGATGCTTCACTTCAGGTTTACAGTATCTCTCTGGCCTTCTTATTGACGATGAAACACATAAATTTCATCGGAGTTAAATACAAAAGGCACAATGCCGACTTAAGTACAAGAATACTGACTCTTCGTACAGTCTATGTTTTGAACCATTCCAGTGACACTAGTTATAGATTCCGATGCCTCACTTCAGGTTTACTGTATCCCTCTGACCTTCTTATTGACGATGAAACACAGATATTGCATCGGATTTCTATACAAATGGCACAATGACGACTTAAGTACAAGAATACTGAATCTTCTTACTGTCTATGATTTGAACCATTCCTGTGACACTAGTTACAGATTACGATGCTTCACTTTAGGTTTACTGTATTCCTCTGATCTTCTTATTTGCGATGAAACACAGAAATTGCATCTGAATTAAATACAAAAGGCACAATGCCGACTTAAGCACAAGTTAATTGACTCTTCTTACTGTCTTTGTTTTGAACCATTCCTTTGACACTAGTTATAAATTACGAAGCTTCACTTCAGCATTACTGTATCCCTCTGACCTTCTTATTGACGATGAAACACAGAAATTGCTTCGGAATTAAATACAAAAGGCACAATGCCGCCTTCAGTACAAGACAACTGACTCTTCTTACTGTCTATGTTTTGAACCATTCCTTCGACACTAGTTATAGATTCCGATGCTTCACTTCAGGTTTACTGTATCCCTCCTACCTTCTAATTGAGGATGAAACACAGAAATTACATCGGAATAAAATAGAAAAGGCACAATGCCGACTTCAGTACAAGAAAACAGACTCTTCTTACTGTCTATGTTTTGAACCATTCCTGAGACCCTAGTTATACATTCCGATGCTTCACATCAGGTTTACTGTATCCCTCAGGCCTTCTTATTGACGATGAAACACACAAATTGCTTCGGAATTAAATACAAAAGGCACAATGCCGACTTAAGTACAAGAAAACTGACTCATCTTACTGTCTATGTTTTGAACCATTCCTGTGACACTACTTATAGATTCCGATGCTTCACTGGAGGTATACTATATCCCGCTGCCCTTCTTATTGTCGATGAAACATAGAAATTGCATCGGAATGAAATAGATAAGGAACAATGCCGACTTAGGTACAAGAAAACAGACTCTTCTTACTGACTATATTTCGAACCGTTTATGTGACACTAGTTATAGATTCCGATGCTTTACTCCAGGTTTACTGTATCCCTCTGACCTTCTTATTGACGATCAAACACAGAAATTGCTTCGGAATTAAATACAAAAGGCACAATGCCGACTTAAGTACAAGAAAACTGACTCTTCTTACTGTCTATGTTTGAACCATTCCTGTGACACTACTTATAGATTCCGATGCTTCACTTGAGGTATACTATATCCCTCTGCCCTTCTTATTGACGATGAAACATAGAAATTGCATCGGAATGAAATAGAAAAGGAACAATGCTGACTTAGGTACAAGAAAACTGATTCTTCATACTGTCAATGCTTTGAACCATTCCTGTGACACTAGTTATAGTTTCCGTTGCTTCACGTCAGGATTACTGTATCCCCCTGACCTTCTTATTGACGATGAACCACAGAAATTTCATCGGAAATAAATACAAAAGGCACAATGCCGACTTTAGTACAAGAAAACTGACTCTTCTTACTGTCTATGTCTTGAACCATTCCTGTGACACTAGTTATAGATTCCGATACTTCACTTCAGGTTTACTGTATCACTCTAACCTTCTTATTGACGATGAGACACAGAAATTGCATCGGAATTAAATACAAAAGGCCCAACGCCGACTTAAGTACAAGTAAACTGACCCTTTTTACTGTCTATGTTTTCAGCCATTCCTGTGATACTAGTTTTAGATTCCGATGCTTCACTTCAGGTTTACTGTATCCTTCTGACCTTCTTATTGACGATGAAACACAGAAACTGCATCGGAATTAAATATAAAAGTCACAATGCCGACTTAAGTACAAGAAAACTGACTCTTCTTATTGTCTAAGTTTTGAACCATTCCTGTGACACTAGTTATAGATTCCGATGCTTCACTTCAGCTTTACTGTATCCCTCTTACCTTCTTATTGACGATGAAACACAGAAAATGCATCGGAATTAAATACAAAAGGGCACAACGCCGACTTCAGTACAAGAGAACTGACCCTTCTTACTGTCTATGTTTTGAACCATTCCTGTGACACTTGTTTTAGATTCCGATGATTCACTTCAGGTTTACTGTATCCCTCGGACCTTCTAATTGACGATGAAACACAGAAATTGCATCGGAATTACATAGAAAAGTCAGAATGCCGTCTTAAGTACAAGAAAACTGACTCTTGTTACTGTCAATGCTTTGAACCATTCCTGTGACACTAGTTATAGATTCCGATGCTTCACTTCTGGTTTACTGTATCCCTCTGACATTCTTATTTACGATGAAACGCAGAAATTTCATCGGAATGAAATACAAAAGGCACAATGCCGACTTAAGTACAAGAAAACTGACTCTTCTTACTGTCTATGTTTTGAACCATTCCTTCGACACTAGTTATAGATTCCGATGCTTCACTTCAGGTTTGCTGTATCCTTCTGACCTTCCTATTGACGATGAAACACAGAAACTGCATCGGAATTAAATACAAAAGGCACAATGCCGACTTAAGTACAAGAAAACTGAGTCTTCTTATTGTCTAACTTTGGAACCATTCCTGTGACACTAGTTATAGATTCAGATACTTCACTTCAGCTTTACTGTACCCCTCTTACCTTCTTATTGATGATGAAACACAGAAATTGCATCGGAATTAAATACAAAAGGCACAACGCCGACTTAAGTACAAGAGAACTGACCCTTCTTACTGTCTATGTTTTGAACCATTCCTGTGACACTAGTTTTAGATTCCGATGCTTCACTTCAGGTTTACTGTATCCCTCTGACCTTTTTATTGACGATGAAACACAGAAATTGCATCGGAGTTAAATACAAAACGCACAATGCCGATTTAAGTACAAGAAAACTGACTCTACTTACTGTCTATGTTTTGACCCATTCCTGTGACACTAGTTATATATTCCGATGATTCACTTCAGGTTTGCTGTATCCCTCGGACCTTGTTATTGACGATGAAACACAGAAATTGCATCGGAAATAAATACAAAAGGCACAATGCCCACTTATGTACAAGAAAACTGACTCTTCTTACTGTCTATGTTTTGAACCATTCATGTGACACTAATAATAGATTCCGATGCTTCACTTCAGGTTTACTGTATCCCTCTTACCTTCTGATTGACGATGAAACACAGAAATTGCATCGGAATGAAATAGAAAAGGAACAATGCCGACTTAGGTACAAGAAAGCTGACTCTTCTTACTGTCTATGTTTTGAACCATTCCTGTGACACTAGTTATAGATTCCGATGCTTCACTTCAGGTTTACTGTATCCCTCTGACCTTCTTATTGACGATAAAACACAGAAATTTCATCGGAATTAAATACAAAAGGCACAATGCCGACTTAAGTACAAGAAAACTGACTCTTCCTACTGTCTATGATTGAACCATTCCTGTGACACTAGTTATTGATTCCGATGCTTCACTTCAGGTTTACTGTATCCCTCTGACCTTCTTGTTGTCGATGAAACACAGAAATTGCACCGGAATTATATACAAAAGGCTCAATGCCGACATAAATACTAGAAAACTGACTATTCTTCCTCTCTATGTTTTGAACCATTCCTGTGACACTAGTTATAGATTCCGATGCTTCACTTCAGGTTTACTGTATCCCTCTAACCTTCTTATTGACGATGAAACACAGAAATTGCATCGGAGTTAAATACAAAAGGCACAACGCCGACTTAAGTTCAGGAAAACTGACTCTTCTTTTAGTCTAGGTTTGAACTATCTCTGTGACACTAGTTATAGATTCCGATGCTTCACTTCAGGTTTACAGTATCTCTCTGACCTTCTTGTTGACGATGAAACACATAAATTGCATCGGAGTTAAATACAAAAGGCACAATGCCGACTTAAGTACAAGAATACTGACTCTTCGTACAGTCTATGTTTTGAACCATTCCAGTGACACCAGTTATAGATTCCGATGCTTCACTTCAGGTTTACTGCATCCCTCTGACCTTCTTATTGACGATGAAACACAGATATTGCATCGGATTTATATACAAATGGCACAATGACGACTTAAGTACAAGAAAACTGAATCTTCTTACTGTCTATGATTTGAACCATTCCTGTGACACTAGTTATAGATTACGATGCTTCACTTCAGGTTTACTGTATTCCTCTGATCTTCTTATTTGCGATGAAACACAAAAATTGCATCGGAATTAAATACAAAAGGCAAAATGCCGACTTAAGTACAAGATAACAGACTCTCCTTACTGTCTTTGTTTTGAACGATTCCTGCGACACTAGTTATAAATTACGATGCTTCACTTCAGCATTACTGTATCCCTCTGACCTTCTTATTGACGATGAAACACAGAAACTGCATCGGAATTAAATACAAAAGGCACAATGCCGACTTAAGTACAAGAAAACTGACTCTTCTTATTGTCTAAGTTTTGACCCATTCCTGTGACAATAGTTATAGATTCAGATGCTTCACTTCAGCTTTACTGTACCCCTCTTACCTTCTTATTGATGATGAAACACAGAAATTGCATCGGAATTAAATACAAAAGGCACAACGCCGACTTAAGTACAAGAGAACTGACCCTTCTTACTGTCTATGTTTTGAACCATTCCTGTGACAGTAGTTTTAGATTCCGATGCTTCACTTCAGGTTTACTGTATCCCTCTGACCTTCGTATTGACGATGAAACACAGAAACTGCATCGGAATTAAATACAAAATGCACAATGCCGACTTAAGCACAAGAAAACAGGACTCTTCTTATTGTCTAAGTTTTGAACCATTCCTGTGACACTAGTTATAGATTCAGATGCTTCACTTCAGCTTTACTGTACCCCTCTTACATTCTTATTGATGATGAAACACAGAAATTGCTTCGGAATTAAATACAAAAGGCACAACGCCGACTTAAGTACAAGAGAACTGCCCCTTCTTACTGTCTATGTTTTGAACCATTCCTGTGACACTAGTTTTAGATTCCGATGCTTCACTTCAGGTTTACTGTATCCCTCTGACCTTTTTATTGACGATGAAACACAGAAATTGCATCGGAGTTAAATACAAAAGGCACAATGCCGATTTAAGTACAAGAAAACTGACTCTTCTTACTGTCTATGCTTTGAACCATTCATGTGACACTAATAATAGATTCCGATGCTTCACTTCAGGTTTACTGTATCCCTCTTACCTTCTGATTGACGATGAAACACAGAAATTGCATCGGAATGAAATAGAAATGGAACAATGCCGACTTAGGTACAAGAAAGCTGACTCTTCTTACTGTCTATGTTTTGAACCATTCCTGTGACACTAGTTATAGATTCCGATTCTTCACTTCGGGTATACTGTATCCCTCTGACCTTCTTATTGACGATAAAACACAGAAATTGCATCGGAATTAAATACAAAATGCACAATGCCGACTTAAGTACAAGAAAACTGACTCTTCCTACTGTCGATGTTTGCACCATTCCTGTGACACTAGTTATTGATTCCGATGCTTCACTTCAGGTTTACTGTATCCCTCTAACCTTCTTATTGACGATGAAACACAGAAATTGCACCGGAGTTAAATACAAAAGGCACAACGCCGACTTAAATTCAGGAAAACTGACTCTTTTTTTAGTCTAGGTTTGAACTATTCCTGTGACACTAGTTATTGATACCGATGCTTCACATCTGGTTTACAGTATCTCTCTGACCTTCTTATTGACGATGAAACACATAAATTGCATCGGAGTTAAATACAAATGGCACAATGCCAACTTAAGTACAAGAATACTGACTCTTCGTACAGTCTATGTTTTGAACCATTCCAGTGACACTAGTTATAGATTCCGATGCTTCACTTCAGGTTTACTGTATCCCTCTAACCTTCTTATTGACGATGAAACACAGATATTGCATCGGAATTAAATACAAATGGCACAATGACGAATTAAGTATAAGAAAACTGACTCTTCTTACTGTCTATGTTTTGAACCATTCCTGTGACACTAGTTATAGATTCCGATGCTTCACTTCAGGTTTACAGTATCTCTCTGGCCTTCTTATTGACGATGAAACACATAAATTTCATCGGAGTTAAATACAAAAGGCACAATGCCGACTTAAGTACAAGAAAACTGAATCTTCTTACTGTCTATGATTTGAACCATTCCTGCGACACTAGTTATAAATTACGATGCTTCACTTCAGCATTACTGTATCCCTCTGACCTTCTTATTGACGATGAAACACAGAAATTGCATCGGAATTAAATACAAAAGGCACAATGCCGACTTAAGTACAAGATAACTGACTCTTCTTACTGTCTATGTTTGAACCATTCATGTGACACTAGTTATAGATTCCGATGCTTCACTTCAGGTTTACTGTATCCCTCTGACCTTCTTATTGACGATGAAACGCAGAAATCGCTTCGGAATTAAATACAAAAAGCACAATGCCGACTTAAGTACAAGAAAACTGACTCTTCTTACACTCTATGTTTTGAAACATTCGTGTGACACTACTTATAGATTCCGATGCTTCACTTGAGGTATACTGTATCCCTATGACCTTCTTATTGTCGATGAAACATAGAAATTGCATCGGAATGAAATAGAAAAGGCAAAATGCCGACTTAGGTACAAGAAAACTGGCTCTTCTTACTGTCAATGCTTTGAACCATTCCTGTGACACTAGTTATAGATTCCGTTGCTTCACGTCAGGATTACTGTATCCCTCTGACCTTCTTATTGACGATGAAACACAGAAATTTCATCGGAATTAAATACAAAAGGCACAATGCCGACTTCAGTACAAGACAACTGACTCTTCTTACTGTCTATGTTTTGAACCATTCCTTCGACACTAGTTATAGATTCCGATGCTTCACTTCAGGTTTACTGTATCCCTCCTACCTTCTAATTGAGGATGAAACACTGAAATTACATCGGAATTAAATAGAAAAGGCACAATGCCGACTTCAGTACAAGAAAACTGACTCTTCTTACTGTCTATGTTTTGACCCATTCCTGAGACCCTAGTTATACATTCCGATGCTTCACATCAGGTTTACTGTATCCCTCAGACCTTCTTATTGACGATGAAACACAGAAATTGCATCGGAATGAAATAGAAAAGGAACAATGCCGACTTAGGTACAAGAAAACTGACTCTTCTTACTGTCTATGTTTCGAACCATTCCTGTGACACTACTTATAGATTCCGATGCTTCACTTTAGGTTTACTGTATCCCTCTGACCTTCTAATTGGAGGTGAAACACAGAAATTACATCGGAATTAAATAGAAAAGGCACAATGCCGACTTCAGTACAAGAAAACTGACCCTTCTTACTGTCTATGTTTGAACAATTCCTGTGACCCTAGTTATAGATTCCGATGCTTCACCTCAGGTTTACTGTATCCCTCTGACCTTCTTATTGACGATGAAACACAGAAATTGCTTCGGAATTAACTACAAATTGCCGAATGCCGACTTAAGTACAAGAAAACTGACTCTTCTCACTGTCTATGTTTTGATCCATTCCTGTGACACTTGTTATAGATTCCGATGCATCACTTCAGGTATACTGTGTCCCTCTGACCTTCTTATTGACGATGAAACATAGAAATTGCATCGGAATGAAATAGAAAAGGAACAACGCCGACTTAGGTACAAGAAAACTGTCTCTTCTTATTGTCTATGTTTTGAATCATTCCTGTGATACTAGTTATAGATTCCGATGCTTCACTTCAGGTTTACTGTATCCCTCTGACCTTCTTATTGAAGATGAAACACAGATATTGCATCGGAATCAATTACAAAAGGCACAATGCCGACTTAAGTACAAGAAAACTGACCCATCTTACTGTCTATGTTTTGAACCATTGCTGTGACACTAGTTATTGATTCCGATGCTTAACTTCGGGTTTACTGTATCCCTCTGACCTTCTTATTGACGATGAAACACAGAAATGGCATCGGAATTATGTACAAAAGGCACAATGCCGACTTAAGTACAAGAAAACCGACTCTTCTTACCGTCTATGTTTTGAACCATTCCTGTGACACTAGATATAGATTCCGATGCTTCACTTCAGGTTCAAATGGCTCTGAGAACTATGGGACTCAACTGCTGTGGTCATCTGTCCCCTAGAACTTAGAACTACTTAAACCTAACTAACCTAAGGACATCACACACATCCATGCCCGAGGCAGGATTCGAACCTGCGACCGTAGCGGTCGCACGGTTCCGGACTGCGCGCCTAGAACCACGAGAGCTTCACTTCAGGTTTACTATATCACTCTGACCTTCTTATTGACGATGAAACGCAGAAATCGCATCGGAATTAAATACAAAAAGCACAATGCCGACTTAAGTACAAGAAAAATGACTCTTCTTACTGTCTATGTTTTGAACCATTCCTGTGACACTAGTTATAGATTCCGATGCGTCACCTCAGGTTTACTGTTTCCCTCTGACCTTCTTATTGACGATGACACACAGAAATTACAACGGAAGTAAATACAAAAGGCACAATGCCGACTTAAGTACTAGCAAACTGACTCTTCTTACTGTCTGTGTTTGAACCATTCATGTGACACTAGTTATAGATTCCGATGCATCACTTCAGGTTTACTGTATCCCTCTGACCATCTTATTATTGATGAAACAAAGAAATTGCATCGGAATTAAATACAAAAGGCACAATGCCGACTTAAGTACAAGAATACTGACTCTTCTTACTGTCTATGTTTTGAACCATTCCTGTGACACTAGTTATAGACTCCGATGCTTCACTTCATTTGACTGTATCCCTCTGACCTTCTTATTGACGATGAAACACAGAAATTGCATCGGAATTAAATACAAAAGGCACAATGCCGACTTATGTACAAGAAAACTGACTCTTCTTACTGTCTATGTTTGCACCATTCATGTGACACTAGTTATAGATTCCGATGCGTCACTTCAGGTTTACTGTATCCCTCTGACCTTCTTATTGACGATGAAACACAGAAATTGCGTCGGAATTAAATACAAAAGGCACAATTCCGACTTAAGTACAAGAAAACTGACTCTTTTTACTGTCTATGATTGAACCATTCCTGTGACACTAGTTATAGATTCCGATCTTTCACTTCAGGTTTACTGTATCCCTCTGACCTTCTTATTGATGATGAAACACAGAAAATGCATCGGAATTAAATACAAAAGGCACAATGCCGACTTAAGTACAAGAAAACTGACTCTTCTTACTGTCTATGTTTTGAACCATTCCTGTGACACTAGTTATAGATTCCGATGCTTCACTTCTGGTTTTCTGTATCGCTCTGACCTTCCTATTGACGATGAAACACAGAAATTTCTTCGGAATTATATACAAAGGGCACAATGCCGACTTAAGTAGAAGAAAACTGACTCTTCTTACTGTCTATGTTTTGAACCACTCCTTCGACACAAGTTATAGATTACGATGCTTCACTTCAGGTTTACTGTATCCCTCTGACCTTCTTATTCACGATGAAACACAGAAACTACATCGGAATTAAATAGAAAAGGCACAAAGCCGACTTAAGTACAAGAAAACTGACTCTTCTTACTGTCTATGTTTTGAACCATTCCTGTGACACTAGTTATAGATTCCGATGCTTCACCTCAGGTTTACTGTATGCCTCTGACTTTCTTATTGACGATGAAACACAGAAATTTCAACGGAATTAAATACAAAAGGCACAATGCCGAATTAAGTTCAAGAAAACTGACCCTTCTTACTGTCTATGTTTTGGACCATTCCTCTGACACTAGTTTTAGATTCCGATGCTTCACTGCAGGTTTACTGTATCCCTCTGACCTTCTTATTGACGATGAAACACAGAAATTGCATCGGAATTAAATACAAAAGGCACAATGCCGACTTAAGTACAAGAAAACTGACTCTTCTTGCTCTCTATGTTTTGAACCATTCATGTGACACTAGTTATACATTCCGATGCTTCACTTTAGGTTTACTGTAACCCTCTGACCTTTTTATTGACGATGAAACACAGAAATTGCATCGGGATTAAATACCAAAGGCACAATGCCGACTTAAGTACAAGAAAACTGACTCTTCTTACTGTCTATGTTTTGAACCATTCCTGTGACACTAGTTATAGATTCCGATGATTCACTCAGGTTTACTGTATCCCTCGGACCTTCTTATTGACGGTGAAACATAGAAATTGCATCGGAAATATATACAAAAGGCACAATGCCGACTTAAGTTCAAGAAAACTGACTCTTCCTTCTGTCTATGTTTTGAACCATTCATGTGACACTACTAATAGATTCCGATGCTTCACTTCTGGTTTTCTGTATCCCTCTGACCTTCTTATTGACGATGAAACACAGAAATTGCATCGGAATGAAATAAAAAAGGAACAATGCCGACTTAGGTACAAGAAAACTGACTCTTCTTACTGTCTATGTTTTGAACCATTCCTGTGACACTAGTTATAGATTCCGATGCTCACTTCAGGTTTACTGTATCCCTCTGACCTTCTTACTGACGATGAAACACAGAAATTGCATCGGAATTAAATACAAAAGGCACAATGCCGACTTAAGTACAAGAAAACTGACTCTTCCTACTGTCTATGTTTGAACCATTCCTGTGACACTAGTTATAGATTCCGATGCTTCACTTCAGCTTTACTGTATCCCTCTTACCTTCTTATTGACGATGAAACACAGAAATTGCATCGGAATTAAATGCAAAAGGCACAACGCCAACTTAAGTACAAGAAAACTGACTCTTCTTACTGTCTATGTTTTGAACCATTCCTGTGACAGTAGTTATAGATTCCGATGCTTCACTTCCGGTATACTGTATCCCTCTGACTTTTTTATTGACGATGAAACACAGAAATTGCATAGGAATTAAATACCAAAGGCACAATGCCGACTTAAGTACAAGAAAACTGACTCTTCCTACTGTCTATGTTTTGAACCATTCCTGTGACACTAGTTATAGATTCCGATGATTCACTTCAGGTTTACTGTATCCCTCGGACCTTCTTATTGACGATGAAACACAGAAATTGCATCGGAAATATATACAAAAGGCACAATGCCGACTTAAGTACAAGAAATCTGACTCTTCTTACTGTCTATGTTTTGAGCCATTCATGTGACACTAATAATAGATTCCGATGCTTCACTTCAGGTTTACTGTATCCCTCTGATCTTCATATTGACGATGAAACACAGAAATTGCATCGGAATGAAATAGAGAAGGAACAATGCCGACTTAGGTACAAGAAAACTGACTCATCTTACTGTCTATGTTTTGAACCATTCCTGTGACACTAGTTACAGATTCCGATGCTTCACTTCAGGGTTACTGTATCCCTCTGACCTTCTTATTGACGATGAAACACAGAAATTGCAGCGGAATTAAATACAAAACTCACAATGCCGACTTAAGTACAAGAAAACTGACTCTTCCTACTGTCTATGTTTGAACCATTCCTGTGACACTAGTTATTGATTCCGATGCTTCACTTCAGGTTTACTGTATCCCTCTGACCTTCTTGTTGACATTGAAACACAGAAATTGCACCGGAATTAAATACAAAAGGCACAATGCCGACTTAAGTACAAGAAAACTGACTATTCTTCCTGTCTATGTTTTGAACCATTCCTATGACACTAGTTATAGATTCCGATGCTTCACTTCAGGTTTACTGTATCCATCTGACCTTCTTATTGACGATGAAACACAGAAATTGCATCGGAGTTAAATACAAAAGGCACAACGCCGCTTTAGTACAGGAAAACTGACTCTTCTTATAGTCTATGTTTGAACCATTCCTGTGACACTAGTTATAGATTCCGATGCTTCACATCAGTTTTACTGTATCCTTCTGAACTTCTTATTGACTATGGAACACAGATATTGCATCAGAATTAAATTCAAATGGCACAATGACGACCTAAGTACAAGAAAACTGACTCTTCTTACTGTCTATGTTTGAATCATTCCTGTGACACTAAAGTGCGCGTCATATATCTTGGCGGCCGAGTTTAGGTTCGTTCTGCGCATTTGACGTCAGAAATCACAGTCAGCCAATGAACAGAGAACGACGTTGCCAGATCTCGACTGCAGTGCAGAGGACGGACGAGTGTCTTCAATTTTTGAAACGTTCAGTCAGAAATGAAGTAATTGAACAAAAGCAATGTCTTAATAGCAGACTTTCTTTTATAGAAAGTTTGGAAAAAGCATTCTTTATACCAATTGCTTCATATTCTATTAATTAATTGAACCAAACAAACAATAAGCCTCCTGATTCAGGCGATAGCAAGGAAAGGTGTTTGTATCAGTCTCACGAACCGCTTTTTCGCAGTAAAGAACAGCGGTAATTGTTTATTTCCTATTGTACTTCGACGCAACGTGAGTCATCCCAACAGTGTTTGTCGGTATTTTGCAGATGTTTAGAGTGCTCCAGGAGATGACAGAAATGAGTAGCTGCGTTGGCGTAATGGTTAAGGTGTTGGGCTGCTGATCGGAAGATTCTGAGTTCAAGGCTTGTTGCATTCTAAATATTTTATTTATTTAAAAACAATAGCGAAGTGTCTTACTTAATGAATTTTATTCGTTTGAATGTAATGTTTTGAAATTTCCTGTGCTTCATTATAATCATAATAAGTTTTCAGTTTTTGTAATTTTCTCCTCCAATATTTCTTTTCACAGCAATTAAAAACAACGAAAAGGCACACATACAATATTCAAGTTATCCGTTTTGTTTGTATATCGCCTCTTCCGCAGTCGCTGTTTTACTATTCATATTGAGATATATTCTCTTGCGGCAGTATTAAAAGTATTATTTAGAGCAGAATTTCGGCTCGTACGTTGCCGAGCTATTTGATTATCTGACGGAATTCTTTGCTTCGCTGCTTTGGCAACATCATATTCAATGGTTTCGTCGACTGATCTATGTTTTGGCAAGTATTTGCTGTCCGTTGTGACAAAAACAAAATGTTTGAGCACTGTGCCGCACTGGCAATATATTTTAGTTTTATGTTTTATTACGTCGAAAATTCAGTTTTGTGTACTTCGCCAACTTCGTTTTAATCAGAACGTTTTAGAAAAATCGAAATGACTCTGGTATAAAGAAAGTTTTGTTACAGTTGCTAAAGATAGAATATTTCCCAATTTATAAACACTGTTTATGTTATAAAGGGTGTTCATTTTATGGGAACATTGAAATCTCTTGAAAACGACACACAGAGCCAAAAGAAATCCTAATGAAAATTAGTTCCTTCCGGAAGGGGACATCAAATTATAACAAATTTGACTACAAATTCGTCGAATTTGGTATCATTGGATGCCCCCCTCTGAGACAAAAAAAATTTAGTTATAAATTTGTTTGATCCGATGTGTAGATTTGCGGATATTTCAATGTCTCCAATTAAAATGAACACACTGTATAGTTGGAACCATGAACGACTGCGGTCGATTTAAGGCTCGTTCTACGCACCTGACGTCTCGCATCCGCTGACAGCTAATGAGTGTTCAGTAGTTTTCTGAACGGTCTGCTGGGAATGTCTTGGCGAGTGCGAGTGTTAAATGTGATTGTAGTTATTCTTTGGTGAATTTTTATCGCATTTGTTGCAAGTTGTCATGGCTGATAATGGTGGTAAGCGACAAGCTCTCCATAAACAGGCGAGGGACATAATTTACCGGATTCACGCTTTTTTCAAGCGCGAAGCAGAAAACGGTGGACATATCACGGATGTCGCCAGATCTCAGGAACGCACTGCAGAAGCGACAGGCGTTAGCTTGAGAACCGTTCAGCGGATTGCCAATGAAGGAAAGTTATCTACGGAGACCTGTGGAAGCCCACTTTTCAGATCGCCAGGGAAATATCGCACTCGTGAGAGGACTGTAACTAATTTAGATAATTTCGACAAAGATGTTCTAAGACGAGAAGTGCTCAACATGTACAACACAGGCGAATTTCCTACTGTAAAAAAAATCACTGTGAAAATGCGTGAAACCATAAATTTTAAAGGTAACATGACTTCAATAAATAGAATACTTAAAAACATTGGATTCAAATATGTACATACAAACGACGGAAGAAAGTTTTTAATGGAACGTAGTGATATCGCTGCTTCAAGGGCACAGTTTTTAAGACGTATTATTGAAGTAAGAAAATCCGGGAATAAGAACATTATTTTCTTGGACGAAACATGGGTGAACCAAAATCACACAAGGAAAGCGTGTTGGAAAATGAGTGATGGTTCGGGTGGGTTTAAAGTACCAGTTGGTAAAGGTGGACGAATAATTGTGCTTCACGCTGGTTCTGCTTCTGGATTCATTCCAGAAAGCAAATTAGTGTTCCGGGCAAAAAAAAGAAATTCAGGGGATTATCATTCCGAAATGAACTCTGAGACATTTAAATTGTGGTTTAGGAATCAGTTTCTCCCTTACTTACCTGCAAACTTGGTGATTGTAATGGACAATGCGAGTTATCACTCTGTTGTTGACAAGACACCCACAACAAGTACAAAAAAAGCCGATATCATGTGATGGCTTGCAAGTAAAAATATTCCACATACTGCCAACCAAACTCGTGCTGAAATGTTGAATCTTGTAGTGCTTCATAAGCCTCGCACAAAAGTTTATGAAATCGATTGTATTGCACAGGAACACGGACACACAGTTTTGCGTTTGCCACCGTACCATTGCCAATACAATCCGATAGAGTTAATTTGGGCACAAGTGAAAGGGTATGTCGCAGAACGAAACGTGACATTTAAAATTGCCGATACAGAAAGGCTTCTGCACGAAGCACTTGACAGAATTACTTCTTCAGCATGGGCTGAATGTGTTCGGCATGCACAAAGGCTACAGGAGGAGGACATGGACAGGGAAATTGTAATTGACAATCTGCTTGAACCCATCGTCATAACTCTAAGACCTGATGATTCGGACTGCGACACTGACTACAGCGATGCAGAAGACTATCGCAGCGATTGACAACAATGAAGGGTAAGGCACATACACAATAATACTCATGATCTCTTTCTTGTTTTTGTTCCACAGTTGCAATTTTACCAATGGTATTGAAATATATTCCTCTTCTGCAACTGTAATAAGCGTCTTATTTAGACCAGACGCGTTTTTCTCTTTTGAAGCATCTTCATTGGACAGCATTTTGTCTCCTCCATTGCCAAGTCACCTTTCGTAGTTTTGTGCTGAGGTAACACAATATTCAACGTTTGTGTCGGCCGATCAGTGTTTTAGCAAATAAATGCTTTTTGTGTGTGCCACACACAAAAATTATATTTGACATAGCTCAGAGCACTGATACACAGTATATTCAAGCCCTAATGTTCTTGTAAGTCCACAGTTTTGTTTAACGTATTTTGTGTACTTCCTTTTGATTGATTGAAGTGCTTTAAAATAAAGTCAAACGCGCCCGGTGTAAATAAAACTTTTATTACAGTCGCGAAAGACGGAGTATTTCTCAATATTACATACGACACCAATCTGGTACTTAAATTAAACGAGATGTTGTTATACAGTAAATTTTATATGAAATTTAGGTATCTTGTCTACATTTCATTCTCAACAATGTGGTAACAACAATCGAACATACAGAAAGTATACGCTATGAACTTTACCTCTGCAAACTCTTCAAAATTTCGTGCAATGGTTTACTACATTTAATGCTGCAATATAACTGCGTTGAAAATCGAAACAAAATTAAGTCATTTATGAGGGGAAGGTATCAGTCAAGAAGATGTGTCAAAATCAAATTTTTGGGCCAAATACTTTTTGTGAAATCGAATGATAAGTGTGTCAAATCAGTCGGAACACTATGTGTCTGCACAGGCGAGCAGTGCAGTGGTTACAAAATCGCGCACGGCGTGGAATGCGGGGAGCACGTCTCTGTAGCAGCGAAAGGTTTAATGCGGCCGTGGTGGCTTTACTTCATAAACTGCGCGCTCCCCCCTAAACGTAAGTTTGAGAACTACACTGCTACGGCGCTGCTTCTCTTGGCGCGTACAACTGGCAACGCTGCAATCTCCCGCGTCGGGGCGGGCATGCGCGAGCCGCCAAGATAAATGAATTGAACTATAGTTATAGATTCCGACGCTTCACTTCAGGTTTACTGTATCCCTCTGACCTTCTAATTGGAGGTGAAACACAGAAATTACATCGGAATTAAATAGAAAAGGCACAATGCCGAATTAAGTACAAGAAGACTGACCCTTCTTACTGTCTATGTTTTGAACCATTCCTGTGACACTAGTTTTAGATTCCGATGCTTCACAGCAGGTTTACTGTATCCCTCTGACCTTCTTATTGACGATGAAACACAGAAATAGCATCGGAATTAAATACAAAAGGCACAATGCTGACTTAAGTACAAGATAACTGACTCTTCTAACTGTCTATGTTTTGATCCATTCCTGTGACACTAGTTATAGATTCCGATGCTTCACTTCTGGTTTACTGTATCCCTCTGACCTTCTTATTGACGATGAAACACAGAAATTTCTTCGGAATTAAATACAAAAGGCACAATGCCGACTTAAGTAGAAGAAAACTGACTCTTCTTACTGTCTATGTTTTGAACCATACCTGTGACCCTAGTTATAGATTCCGATGCTTCACCTCAAATTTACTGTATCCCTCTGACCTTCTTATTGACGATGAAACACAGAAATTGCAACGGAATTAAATACAAAAGGCACAATGCCGAATTAAGTACAAGAAGACTGACCCTTCTTACTGTCTATGTTTTGAACCATTCCTGTGACACTAGTTTTAGATTCCGATGCTTCACAGCAGGTTTACTGTATCCCTCTGACCTTCTTATTGACGATGAAACACAGAAATAGCATCGGAATTAAATACAAAAGGCACAATGCTGACTTAAGTACAAGATAACTGACTCTTCTAACTGTCTATGTTTTGATCCATTCCTGTGACACTAGTTATAGATTCCGATGCTTCACTTCTGGTTTACTGTATCCCTCTGACCTTCTTATTGACGATGAAACACAGAAATTTCTTCGGAATTAAATACAAAAGGCACAATGCCGACTTAAGTAGAAGAAAACTGACTCTTCTTACTGTCTATGTTTTGAACCACACCTTCGACACTAGTTATAGATTCCGATGCTTCACTTCAGGTTTACTGTATCCCTTTGACCTTCTAATTGACGATGAAAATCAGAAATTACATCGGAATTAAATAGAAAAGGCACAAAGCCGACTTAAGTACAAGAAAACTGACTCTTCTTACTGTCTATGTTTTGAACCATTCCTGTGACACTAGTTATAGATTCCGATGCTTCACCTCAGGTTTACTGTATCCCTCTGACCTTCTTATTGACGATGAAACACAGAAATTGCAACGGAATTAAATACAAAAGGCACAATGCCGAATTAAGTACAAGAAGACTGACCCTTCTTACTGTCTATGTTTTGAACCATTCCTGTGACACTAGTTTTAGATTCCGATGCTTCACAGCAGGTTTACTGTATCCCTCTGACCTTCTTATTGACGATGAAACACAGAAATAGCATCGGAATTAAATACAAAAGGCACAATGCCTACTTAAGTACAAGATAACTGACTCTTCATACTGCCTATGTTTGAACTATTCATGTGACACTAGTTATAGATTCCGATGCTTCACTTCAGGTTTACTGTATCCCTGTGACCTTCTTAATGACGATGAAACACAGAAATTGCATGGGAATTAAATACAAAAGGCACAATGCCGACTTAAGTACAAGAAAACTGACTCTTCTTGCTGTCTATGTTATGAACCATTCATGTGACACTAGTTATAGATTCCGATCCTTCACTTTAGGTTTACTGTATCCCTCTGACCTTTTTATTGACGATGAAACACAGAAATTGCATCGGAATTAAGTATCAAAGGCACAATGCCGACTTAAGCACAAGAAAACTGACTCTTCTTATTGTCTATGTTTTGAACCATTCCTGTGACACTAGTTATAGTTTCCGATGATTCGCTTCAGGTTTACTGTGTCCCTCTGACCTTCTTATTGACGATGAAACACAGAAATTGCATCGGAAATATATACAAAAGGCACAATGCCGACTTAAGTACAAGAAAACTGACTCTTCTTTCTGTCTATGTTTTGAACCATTCATGTGACACTAATAATAGATTCCGATGCTTCACTTCAGGTATACTGTATCCCTCTGACCTTCTTATTGACGATGATACACAGAAATTGCATCGGAATGAAATAGAAAAGGAACAATGCCGACTTAGGTACAAGAAATCTGACTCTTCTTACTGTCTATGCTTTGAACCATTCCTGTGACACTAGTTATAGATTCCGATGCTTCACTTCAGGTTTACTGTATCCCTCTGACCTTCTTATTGACGATGAAACACAGAAATTGCATCGGAATTAAATAGAAAAGGCACAATGCCGACTTAAGTACAAGAAAACTGACTCTTCTTACTGTCTATGTTTTGAACCATTCCTGTGACACTAGTTATAGATTCCGATGCTTCACCTCAGGTTTACTGTATCCCTCTGACGTTCTTATTGACGATGAAACACAGAAATTGCAACGGAATTAAATACAAAAGGCACAATGCCGAATTAAGTACAAGAAGACTGACCCTTCTTACTGTCTATGTTTTGAACCATTCCTGTGACACTAGTTTTAGATTCTGATGCTTCACAGCAGGTTTACTGTATCCCTCTGACCTTCTTATTGACGATGAAGCACAGAAATAGCATCGGAATTAAATACAAAAGGCACAATGCCTACTTAAGTACAAGATAACTGACTCTTCATACTGCCTATGTTTGAACCATTCATGTGACACTAGTTATAGATTCCGAAGCTTCACTTCAGGTTTACTGTATCCCTGTGACCTTCTTAATGACGATGAAACACAGAAATTGCATGAGAATTAAATACAAAAGGCACAATGCCGACTTAAGTACAAGAAAACTGACTCTTCTTGCTGTCTATGTTATGAACCATTCATGTGACACTAGTTATAGATTCCGATGCTTCACTTTAGGTTTACTGTATCCCTCTGACCTTTTTATTGACGATGAAACACAGAAATTGCATCGGAATTAAATATCAAAGGCACAATGCCGACTTAAGCACAAGAAAACTGACTCTTCTTACTGTCTATGTTTTGAACCATTCCTGTGACACTAGTTATAGTTTCCGATGATTCGCTTCAGGTTTACTGTGTCCCTCTGACCTTCTTATTGACGATGAAACACAGAAATTGCATGGGAAATATATACAAAAGGCACAATGCCGACTTAAGAACAAGAAAACTGACTCTTCTTTCTGTCTATGTTTTGAACCATTCATGTGACACTAATAATAGATTCCGATGCTTCACTTCAGGTATACTGTATCCCTCTGACCTTCTTATTGACGATGAAACACAGATATTGCATCGGAATGAAATAGAAAAGGAACAATGCCGACTTAGGTGCAAGAAATCTGACTCTTCTTACTGTCTATGCTTTGAACCATTCCTGTGACACTATTTATAGATTCCGATGCTTCACTTCAGGTTTACTGTATCCCTCTGACCTTCTTATTGACGATGAAACACAGAAATTGCATCGGAATTAAATACAAAAGGCACAATGCCGACTTAAGTATAGGAAAACTGACTCTTCCTACTGTCTATGTTTGAACCATTCCTGTGACACTAGTTATAGATTCCGATGCATCACTTCAGCTTTACTGTATCCCTCTTACCTTCTTATTGACGATGAAACACAGAAATTGCATCGGAATTAAATGCAAAAGGCACAACGCCGACTTAAGTACAAGAAATTCGACCCTTCTTACTGTCTATGTTTTGAACCATTCCTGTGACACTAGTTTTAGATTCCGATGCTTCACTGCAGGTTTACTGTATCCCTCTGACCTTCTTATTGACGATGAAACACAGAAATAGCATCGGAATTAAATACAAAAGGCACAATGCCGACTTAAGTACAAGATAACTGACTCTTCTTACTGTCTATGTTTGAACCATTCATGTGACACTAGTTATAGATTCCGATGCTTCACTTCAGGTTTACTGTATCCCTGTGACCATCTTATTGACGATGAAACACAGAAATTGCATCGGAATTAAATGCAAAAGGCACAATGCCGACTTAAGTACAAGAAAATTAAATCTTCTTACTGTCTATGTTTTGATCCATTCCTGTGACACTAGTTATAGATTCCGATGCTTCACTTCAGGTTTACTGTATCCCTGTGACCTTCTTATTGACGGTGAAACATAGAAATTGCATCGGAATTAGATAGAAAAGGAACAATGCCGACTTAAGTAAAAGAAAACTGACACTTCATGCTGTCTTTGTTCTGAACCATTCCTGTGACACTAGTTATAGATTCCGATGCTTCACTTCAGGTTTACTGTATCCCTCTGACCTTCTTATTGAAGATGAAACACAGGTATTGCATCGGAATTAAATACAAAAGGCACAATGCCGACTTAAGTACAAGAAAACTGACTCTTCTTACTGTCTATGTTTTGAACCATTCCTGTGACACTAGTTATAGATTCCGATGCTTCACTTCAGGTTTACTGTATCCCTCTGACCTTCTTATTGACGATGAAACACAGAAATTGCAACGGAATGATATACAAAAGGCACAATGCCGACTTAAGTACAAGAAAACTGACTCTTCTTACTGTCTACGTTTTGAACCATTCCTGTGACACTAGATATAGATTCCGATGCTTCACTTCAGATTTGCTGTATCCCTCAGGCTTCTTATTAACGATGAAACGCAGAAATCGCATCGGAATTAAATACAAAAAGCACAATGCCGACTTAAGTACAAGAAATCTGACTCTTCTTAAACTCTATGTTTTGAACCATTCATGTGACACTAGTTATAGCTTCCGATGCTTCACTTCAGGTTTACTGTATCCATCAGACCTTCTTATTGACGATGAAACACAGAAATTGCATCGGAATTAGATAGAAAAGGAACATTGCCGACATAAGTACAAGAAAACTGACTCTTCCTACTGTCTATGTTAGTACCATTCCTGTGACACTAGTTATTGATTCCGATGCTTCACTTCAGGTTTACTGTATCCCTCTGACCTTCTTGTTGACATTGAAACACAGAAATTGCACCGGAATTAAATACAAAAGGCACAATGCCGACTTAAGTACTAGAAAACTGACTATTCTTCCTGTCTATGTTTTGAACCATTCCTATGACACTAGTTATAGATTCCGATGCTTCACTTCAGGTTTACTGTATCCCTCTGACCTTCTTATTGACGATGAAACACAGAAATTGCCTCGGAGTTAAATACAAAAGGCACAACGCCGACTTAAGTACAAGGAAACTGACTCTTCTTACAGTCTATGTTTTGAACCATTCCAGTGACACTAGTTATGGATTCCGATGCTTCACTTCAGCTTTACTGTATCCCTCTGACCTTCTTATTGACGATGAAACACAGATATTGCATCGGAATTAAATACAAATGGCACAATGACGACATAAGTACAAGAAAACAACCTCCTCTTACTGTCTATGTTTTGAACCATTCCTGTGACGCTAGTTATAGATTCCGATGCTTCACTTCAGGTTTACTGTTTTCCTCTGACCTTCTTATTGACGATGAAACACAGAAATTGCATCGGAATTAAATGCAAAAGCACAACGCCGACTTGAGTACAAGAAAACTGAATCTTCTTACTGTCTATGTTTTGATCCATTCCTGTGACACTAGTTATAGATTCCGATGCTTCACTTCAGGTTTACTGTATCCCTCTGACCTTCTTATTGACGGTGAAACATAGAAATTGCATCGGAATTAGATAGAAAAGGAACAATGCCGACTTAAGTACAAGAAAACTGACACTTCATACTGTGTATGTTCTGAACCATTCCTGTGACACTAGTTATAGTTTCCGATGCTTCACTTTTTTTTTACTGCATCCCTCTGACCTTCTTATTGAAGATGAAAGACAGGTATTGCATCGGAATTAAATTCAAAAGGCACAATGCCGACTTAAGTACAAGAAAACTGACTCTTCTTACATTCTATGTTTTGAACCATTCATGTGACACTAGTTATAGCTTCCGATGCTTCACTTCAGGTTTACTGTATCCATCAGACCTTCTTATTGACGATGAAACACAGAAATTGCATCGGAATTAGATAGAAAAGGAACAATGCCGCCTTAAGTACAAGTAAACTGACTCTTCATACTGTCTATGTTTTGAACCATTCCTGTGACACTAGTTATAGATTCCGATGCTTCACTTCAGGTATACTGCATCCCTCTGACCTTCTTATTGAAGATGAAACACAGATATTGCATCGGAATTAGATACAAAAGGCACAATGCCGACTTAAGTCCCAGAAAACTGACTCTTCTTACTATGTTTTGATCCATTCCTGTGACACTAGATATAGATTCCGATGCTTCACTTCAGGTTTACTGTATCCCTCTGACCTTCTTAATGACGATGAAACCCAGAAGTCGAATCGGAATTAAATACAAAAAGCACAATGCCGACATAAGTACAGGAAAACTGACTCTTCTTACTATGAATGTTTGAACCATTCCTGTGACACTAGTTATTGATTCCGATGCTTTACTTCAGGTTTACTGTATCCCTCTGACCTTCTTAATGACGATGAAACGCAGAAGTCGAATCGGAATTAAATACAAAAAGCACAATGCCGACATAAGTACAGGAAAACTGACTCTTCTTACTGTCAATGTTTGAACCATTCCTGTGACACTAGTTATTGATTCCGATGCTTTACTTCAGGTTTACTGTATCCCTCTGACCTTCTTATTGACGAAGAAACACAGATATTGCATCGGAGTTATATACAAAAGGCACAATGCCGACTTTTGTACAAGAAAACTGACTCTTCTTACTCTCCATGTTTTGAACCATTCATGTGACACAAATTATAGATTCCGATGCGTCACTTCAGGTTTACTGTATCTTTGTGACCTTCTTATTGACGATGATACACAGAACTTGCATCGGAATTAAATACAAACGGCACAATGCCGACTTATGTACAAGAAAACTGACTCTTCTTACTGTCTATATTGAACCATTCATGGAACACTAGTTATAGATACCGATGCTTCACTTCATGTTTACTGTATCCAGCTGACAATCTGATTGAGGATGAAACACAGAAATTGCATCGGAATTAAATACAAAAAGGCACAATGCCGGCTCAGGTACAAGAAGTCTTTCTCTTCTTACTGTCTATGTTTTGAACCTTTCCTGTGAGACCGGTTTTAGATTCCTATGCTTCACATCAGCATTACTGTATCCCCTTGGATCTTCTTATTGACGACGAAACACTGAAATTGCATCGGAATTAAATACAAAAATTACAATGCCGACTTAAGTACAAGAAAACTGACTCTACTTACTGTCTTTGTTTTGAACCATTCCTGTGACACTAGCTATAGATTCCGATGCTTCACTTCAGGCTAACTGTATCCCTCTGACCTTCTTACTGACGATGAAACACAGAAAATGCATCGGAATTAAATAAAAAAAGACACAATGCCGACTTAAGTACAAAGAAAACTGACTCTTCTTACTGTCTATGTTTTAAACCATTCATGTGACACTATTTATAGATTCCGATGCTTTACTCAAGGTTTACTGTATTCCTCTGGCCTTCTTATTGACGATGAATCACAGAAATTACTTCGGAATTAAATACAAAAGGCACAATGCCGACTTAAGTACAAGAAGACTGACTCTTCTTACTGTCCTAACTTTTTATCCATTCCTGTGACACTAGTTATAGATTCCGATGCTTCACTTCAGGTTTACTGTATCCCCTCTGACCTTCTAATTGGAGGTGAAACACAGAAATTACATCGGAATTAAATAGAAAAAGGCACAATGCCGAATTAAGTACAAGAAGACTGACCCTTCTTACTGTCTATGTTTTGAACCATCTCTGTGACACTAGTTTTAGATTCCGATGCTTCACAGCAGGTTTACTGTATCCCTCTGACCTTCTTATTGACGATGAAACACAGAAATAGCATCGGAATTAAATACAAAAGGCACAATGCTGACTTAAGTACAAGATAACTGACTCTTCTAACTGTCTATGTTTTGATCCATTCCTGTGACACTAGTTATAGATTCCGATGCTTCACTTCTGGTTTACTGTATCCCTCTGACCTTCTTATTGACGATGAAACACAGAAATTTCTTCGGAATTAAATACAAAAGGCACAATGCCGACTTAAGTAGAAGAAAACTGACTCTTCTTACTGTCTATGTTTTGAACCATACCTGTGACCCTAGTTATAGATTCCGATGCTTCACCTCAAATTTACTGTATCCCTCTGACCTTCTTATTGACGATGAACACAGAAATTGCAACGGAATTAAATACAAAAGGCACAATGCCGAATTAAGTACAAGAAGACTGACCCTTCTTACTGTCTATGTTTTGAACCATTCCTGTGACACTAGTTTTAGATTCCGATGCTTCACAGCAGGTTTACTGTATCCCTCTGACCTTCTTATTGACGATGAAACACAGAAATAGCATCGGAATTAAATACAAAAGGCACAATGCTGACTTAAAGTACAAGATAACTGACTCTTCTAACTGTCTATGTTTTGATCCATTCCTGTGACACTAGTTATAGATTCCGATGCTTCACTTCTGGTTTACTGTATCCCTCTGACCTTCTTATTGACGATGAAACACAGAAATTTCTTCGGAATTAAATACAAAAGGCACAATGCCGACTTAAGTAGAAGAAAACTGACTCTTCTTACTGTCTATGTTTTGAACCACACCTTCGACACTAGTTATAGATTCCGATGCTTCACTTCAGGTTTACTGTATCCCTTTGACCTTCTAATTGACGATGAAAATCAGAAATTACATCGGAATTAAATAGAAAAGGCACAAAGCCGACTTAAGTACAAGAAAACTGACTCTTCTTACTGTCTATGTTTTGAACCATTCCTGTGACACTAGTTATAGATTCCGATGCTTCACCTCAGGTTTACTGTAATCCCTCTGACCTTCTTATTGACGATGAAACACAGAAATTGCAACGGAATTAAATACAAAAGGCACAATGCCGAATTAAGTACAAGAAGACTGACCCTTCTTACTGTCTATGTTTTGAACCCATTCCTGTGACACTAGTTTTAGATTCCGATGCTTCACAGCAGGTTTACTGTATCCCTCTGACCTTCTTATTGACGATGAAACACAGAAATAGCATCGGAATTAAATACAAAAGGCACAATGCCTACTTAAGTACAAGATAACTGACTCTTCATACTGCCTATGTTTGAACTATTCATGTGACACTAGTTATAGATTCCGATGCTTCACTTCAGGTTTACTGTATCCCCTGTGACCTTCTTAATGACGATGAAACACAGAAATTGCATGGGAATTAAATACAAAAAGGCACAATGCCGACTTAAGTACAAGAAAACTGACTCTTCTTGCTGTCTATGTTATGAACCATTCATGTGACACTAGTTATAGATTCCGATCCTTCACTTTAGGTTTACTGTATCCCTCTGACCTTTTTATTGACGATGAAACACAGAAATTGCATCGGAATTAAGTATCAAAGGCACAATGCCGACTTAAGCACAAGAAAACTGACTCTTCTTATTGTCTATGTTTTGAACCATTCCTGTGACACTAGTTATAGTTTCCGATGATTCGCTTCAGGTTTACTGTGTCCCTCTGACCTTCTTATTGACGATGAAACACAGAAATTGCATCGGAAATATATACAAAAGGCACAATGCCGACTTAAGTACAAGAAAAACTGACTCTTCTTTCTGTCTATGTTTTGAACCATTCATGTGACACTAATAATAGATTCCGATGCTTCACTTCAGGTATACTGTATCCCTCTGACCTTCTTATTGACGATGAAACACAGAAATTGCATCGGAATGAAATAGAAAAGGAACAATGCCGACTTAGGTACAAGAAATCTGACTCTTCTTACTGTCTATGCTTTGAACCATTCCTGTGACACTAGTTATAGATTCCGATGCTTCACTTCAGGTTTACTGTATCCCTCTGACCTTCTTATTGACGATGAAACACAGAAATTGCATCGGAATTAAATAGAAAAGGCACAATGCCGACTTAAGTACAAGAAAACTGACTCTTCTTACTGTCTATGTTTTGAACCATTCCTGTGACCACTAGTTATAGATTCCGATGCTTCACCTCAGTTTACTGTATCCCTCTGACGTTCTTATTGACGATGAAACACAGAAATTGCAACGGAATTAAATACAAAAGGCACAATGCCGAATTAAGTACAAGAAGACTGACCCTTCTTACTGTCTATGTTTTTTTGAACCATTCCTGTGACACTAGTTTTAGATTCTGATGCTTCACAGCAGAGTTTACTGTATCCCTCTGACCTTCTTATTGACGATGAAGCACAGAAATAGCATCGGAATTAAATACAAAAGGCACAATGTCTACTTAAGTACAAGATAACTGGACTCTTCATACTGCCTATGTTTGAACCATTCATGTGACACTAGTTATAGATTCCGAAGCTTCACTTCAGGTTTACTGTATCCCTGTGACCCTTCTTAATGACGATGAAACACAGAAATTGCATGAGAATTAAATACAAAAGGCACAATGCCGACTTAAGTACAAGAAAACTGACTCTTCTTGCTGTCTATGTTATGAACCATTCATGTGACACTAGTTATAGATTCCGATGCTTCACTTTAGGTTTACTGTATCCCTCTGACCTTTTTATTGACGATGAAACACAGAAATTGCATCGGAATTAAATATCAAAGGCACAATGCCGACTTAAGCACAAGAAAACTGACTCTTCTTACTGTCTATGTTTTGAACCATTCCTGTGACACTAGTTATAGTTTCCGATGATTCGCTTCAGGTTTACTGTGTCCCTCTGACCTTCTTATTGACGATGAAACACAGAAATTGCATGGGAAATATATACAAAAGGCACAATGCCGACTTAAGAACAAGAAAACTGACTCTTCTTTCTGTCTATGTTTTGAACCATTCATGTGACACTAATAATAGATTCCGATGCTTCACTTCAGGTATACTGTATCCCTCTGACCTTCTTATTGACGATGAAACACAGATATTGCATCGGAATGAAATAGAAAAGGAACAATGCCGACTTAGGTGCAAGAAATCTGACTCTTCTTACTGTCTATGCTTTGAACCATTCCTGTGACACTATTTATAGATTCCGATGCTTCACTTCAGGTTTACTGTATCCCTCTGACCTTCTTATTGACGATGAAACACAGAAATTGCATCGGAATTAAATACAAAAGGCACAATGCCGACTTAAGTATAGGAAAACTGACTCTTCCTACTGTCTATGTTTGAACCATTCCTGTGACACTAGTTATTCAGCTTTACTGTATCCCTCTTACCTTCTTATTGACGATGAAACACAGAAATTGCATCGGAATTAAATGCAAAAGGCACAACGCCGACTTAAGTACAAGAAATTCGACCCTTCTTACTGTCTATGTTTTGAACCATTCCTGTGACACTAGTTTTAGATTCCGATGCTTCACTGCAGGTTTACTGTATCCCTCTGACCTTCTTATTGACGATGAAACACAGAAATAGCATCGGAATTAAATACAAAAGGCACAATGCCGACTTAAGTACAAGATAACTGACTCTTCTTACTGTCTATGTTTGAACCATTCATGTGACACTAGTTATAGATTCCGATGCTTCACTTCAGGTTTACTGTATCCCTGTGACCATCTATTGACGATGAAACACAGAAATTGCATCGGAATTAAATGCAAAAGGCACAATGCCGACTTAAGTACAAGAAAATTAAATCTTCTTACTGTCTATGTTTTGATCCATTCCTGTGACACTAGTTATAGATTCCGATGCTTCACTTCAGGTTTACTGTATCCCTGTGACCTTCTTATTGACGGTGAAACATAGAAATTGCATCGGAATTAGATAGAAAAGGAACAATGCCGACTTAAGTAAAAGAAAACTGACACTTCATGCTGTCTTTGTTCTGAACCATTCCTGTGACACTAGTTATAGATTCCGATGCTTCACTTCAGGTTTACTGTATCCCTCTGACCTTCTTATTGAAGATGAAACACAGGTATTGCATCGGAATTAAATACAAAAGGCACAATGCCGACTTAAGTACAAGAAAACTGACCTCTTCTTACTGTCTATGTTTTGAACCATTCCTGTGACACTAGTTATAGATTCCGATGCTTCACTTCAGGTTTACCTGTATCCCTCTGACCTTCTATTGACGATGAAACACAGAAATTGCAACGGAATGATATACAAAAGGCACAATGCCGACTTAAGTACAAGAAAACTGACTCTTCTTACTGTCTACGTTTTGAACCATTCCTGTGACACTAGATATAGATTCCGATGCTTCACTTCAGTTTTGCTGTATCCCTCAGGCTTCTTATTAACGATGAAACGCAGAAATCGCATCGGAATTAAATACAAAAAGCACAATGCCGACTTAAGTACAAGAAATCTGACTCTTCTTAAACTCTATGTTTTGAACCATTCATGTGACACTAGTTATAGCTTCCGATGCTTCACTTCAGGTTTACTGTATCCATCAGACCTTCTTATTGACGATGAAACACAGAAATTGCATCGGAATTAGATAGAAAAGGAACATTGCCGACATAAGTACAAGAAAACTGACTCTTCCTACTGTCTATGTTAGTACCATTCCTGTGACACTAGTTATTGATTCCGATGCTTCACTTCAGGTTTACTGTATCCCTCTGACCTTCTTGTTGACATTGAAACACAGAAATTGCACCGGAATTAAATACAAAAGGCACAATGCCGACTTAAGTACTAGAAAACTGACTATTCTTCCTGTCTATGTTTTGAACCATTCCTATGACACTAGTTATAGATTCCGATGCTTCACTTCAGGTTTACTGTATCCCTCTGACCTTCTTATTGACGATGAAACACAGAAATTGCCTCGGAGTTAAATACAAAAGGCACAACGCCGACTTAAGTACAAGGAAACTGACTCTTCTTACAGTCTATGTTTTGAACCATTCCAGTGACACTAGTTATGGATTCCGATGCTTCACTTCAGCTTTACTGTATCCCTCTGACCTTCTTATTGACGATGAAACACAGATATTGCATCGGAATTAAATACAAATGGCACAATGACGACATAAGTACAAGAAAACAACCTCCTCTTACTGTCTATGTTTTGAACCATTCCTGTGACGCTAGTTATAGATTCCGATGCTTCACTTCAGGTTTACTGTTTTCCTCTGACCTTCTTATTGACGATGAAACACAGAAATTGCATCGGAATTAAATGCAAAAGCACAACGCCGACTTGAGTACAAGAAAACTGAATCTTCTTACTGTCTATGTTTTGATCCATTCCTGTGACACTAGTTATAGATTCCGATGCTTCACTTCAGGTTTACTGTATCCCTCTGACCTTCTTATTGACGGTGAAACATAGAAATTGCATCGGAATTAGATAGAAAAGGAACAATGCCGACTTAAGTACAAGAAAACTGACACTTCATACTGTGTATGTTCTGAACCATTCCTGTGACACTAGTTATAGTTTCCGATGCTTCACTTTTTTTTTACTGCATCCCTCTGACCTTCTTATTGAAGATGAAAGACAGGTATTGCATCGGAATTAAATTCAAAAGGCACAATGCCGACTTAAGTACAAGAAAACTGACTCTTCTTACATTCTATGTTTTGAACCATTCATGTGACACTAGTTATAGCTTCCGATGCTTCACTTCAGGTTTACTGTATCCATCAGACCTTCTTATTGACGATGAAACACAGAAATTGCATCGGAATTAGATAGAAAAGGAACAATGCCGCCTTAAGTACAAGTAAACTGACTCTTCATACTGTCTATGTTTTGAACCATTCCTGTGACACTAGTTATAGATTCCGATGCTTCACTTCAGGTATACTGCATCCCTCTGACCTTCTTATTGAAGATGAAACACAGATATTGCATCGGAATTAGATACAAAAGGCACAATGCCGACTTAAGTCCCAGAAAACTGACTCTTCTTACTATGTTTTGATCCATTCCTGTGACACTAGATATAGATTCCGATGCTTCACTTCAGGTTTACTGTATCCCTCTGACCTTCTTAATGACGATGAAACCCAGAAGTCGAATCGGAATTAAATACAAAAAGCACAATGCCGACATAAGTACAGGAAAACTGACTCTTCTTACTATGAATGTTTGAACCATTCCTGTGACACTAGTTATTGATTCCGATGCTTTACTTCAGGTTTACTGTATCCCTCTGACCTTCTTAATGACGATGAAACGCAGAAGTCGAATCGGAATTAAATACAAAAAGCACAATGCCGACATAAGTACAGGAAAACTGACTCTTCTTACTGTCAATGTTTGAACCATTCCTGTGACACTAGTTATTGATTCCGATGCTTTACTTCAGGTTTACTGTATCCCTCTGACCTTCTTATTGACGAAGAAACACAGATATTGCATCGGAGTTATATACAAAAGGCACAATGCCGACTTTTGTACAAGAAAACTGACTCTTCTTACTCTCCATGTTTTGAACCATTCATGTGACACAAATTATAGATTCCGATGCGTCACTTCAGGTTTACTGTATCTTTGTGACCTTCTTATTGACGATGATACACAGAACTTGCATCGGAATTAAATACAAACGGCACAATGCCGACTTATGTACAAGAAAACTGACTCTTCTTACTGTCTATATTGAACCATTCATGGAACACTAGTTATAGATACCGATGCTTCACTTCATGTTTACTGTATCCAGCTGACAATCTGATTGAGGATGAAACACAGAAATTGCATCGGAATTAAATACAAAAGGCACAATGCCGGCTCAGGTACAAGAAGTCTTTCTCTTCTTACTGTCTATGTTTTGAACCTTTCCTGTGAGACCGGTTTTAGATTCCTATGCTTCACATCAGCATTACTGTATCCCTTGGATCTTCTTATTGACGACGAAACACTGAAATTGCATCGGAATTAAATACAAAAATTACAATGCCGACTTAAGTACAAGAAAACTGACTCTACTTACTGTCTTTGTTTTGAACCATTCCTGTGACACTAGCTATAGATTCCGATGCTTCACTTCAGGCTAACTGTATCCCTCTGACCTTCTTACTGACGATGAAACACAGAAAATGCATCGGAATTAAATAAAAAAGACACAATGCCGACTTAAGTACAAGAAAACTGACTCTTCTTACTGTCTATGTTTTAAACCATTCATGTGACACTATTTATAGATTCCGATGCTTTACTCAAGGTTTACTGTATTCCTCTGGCCTTCTTATTGACGATGAATCACAGAAATTACTTCGGAATTAAATACAAAAGGCACAATGCCGACTTAAGTACAAGAAGACTGACTCTTCTTACTGTCTAACTTTTTATCCATTCCTGTGACACTAGTTATAGATTCCGATGCTTCACTTCAGGTTTACTGTATCCCTCTGACCAACTTATTGACGATGATACATAGAAAATGCATCGGAATTAAATAGAAAAGGAACAGTGCCGACTTAAGTACAAGAAAACTGACTCTTCTTACTGTCTATGTTTTGAATCATTCCTATGAGACTAGATATAGATTCCGATGCTTCACTTGACGTTTACTGTATCCCTCTGACCTTCCTATTGACGATGAAACACAGAAATTCCATCGGAATTAAATAGAAAAGGCACAATGCCGACTTAAGTACAAGAAAACTGACTCTTCTTACTGTCTATGTTTTGAAACATTCATGTGACACTAGTTATAAATTCAGATGCTTGACTTCAGGTTGACTGTATCCCTCTGACCTTCTTATTGACGATGAAACACAGAAATTGCATCGGAATTAAGTACAAAAGGCACAATGCCGACTTAAGTACAAGAAAACTGACTCCTCATACTGTCTATTGTTTGAACCATTCCTGTGACACTAGTTATGGATTCCGATGCTTCACTTCTGGTTTACTGTATCCCTCTGACCTTCTTATAGACGATGAAACACAGAAATTGCATCGGAATTAAATACAAGAGGCACAATGCCGACTTAAGTACAAGAAAACTGACTCTTCTTACTGTCTATGATTTAAACCATTCATGTGACACTAGTTATAGATTCCGATCCTTTACTCCAGGTTTACTGTATCCCTCTGACCTTCTTATTGACGATGAATCACAAATATTGCTTCGGAATTAAATACAAATGGCACAATGCCGACTTAAGTACAAGAAAACTGACTCTTCTTACTGTCTATGTTTGGATCCATTCCTGTGACACTAGTTATAGATTCCGATGCTTCCCTTCAGGTGTACTGCATCCCTCTGACCTTCTAATTGACGATGAAACATAGAAATTGCATCGGAAGTAAATAGAAAAGGAACAATGCCAACTTAAGTTCAAGATAACGGAATCTTCTTACTGTCTATGTTTTGAACAATTCCTGTGACACTAGTTATAGATTCCGATGCTTCACTTCAGGTATACTGTATTCCTCTGACCTTCTTATTGACGATGAAACACAGAAATTGCATCGGAATTAAATGCAAAAGCACAACGCCGACGTGTACAAGAAAACTGAATCTTCTTACTGTCTATGTTTTGATCCATTCCTGTGACACTAGTTATAGATTCCGATGCTTCACTTCACGTTTACTGTATCCCTCTGACCTTCTTATTGACGGTGAAACATAGAAATTGCATCGGAATTAGATAGAAAAGGAACAATGCCGACTTAAGTACAAGAAAACTGACACTTCATACTGTCTATGTTCTGAACCATTCCTGTGACACTAGTTATAGATTCCGATGCTTCACTTTTGGTTTACTGTAACCCTCTGACCTTCTTATTGAAGATGAAAGACAGGTATTGGATCGGAATTAAATACAAAAGGCACAATGCCGACTTAAGTACAAGAAAACTGACTCTTCTTACTGTCTATGATTTGAACCATTCCTGTGACACAAGATATAGATTCCGATGCTTCACTTCAGGTTTACTGTATCCCTCAGGCTTCTTATTAACGATGAAACGCAGAAATCGCATCGGAATTAAATACAAAAAACAGAATGCCGACTTAAGTACCAGGAAACTGACTCTTCATACTGTCTATGTTTTGATCCATTCCTGTGACACTAGATATAGATTCCGATGCTTCACTTCAGGTTTACTGTATCCCTCTGAACTTCTTAATGACGATGAAACACAGAAATTGCATAGAAATTAAATACAAACGGCAAAATGCCAACTTAAGTACAAGAAAACTGACTCTTCTTACTCTCTATGTTTTGAACCATTCATGTGACACCAATTATAGATTCCGATGCTTCACTTCAGGTTAACTGTATCCCTCTGATCTTCTTATTGGCGATGAAACACAGAAATTGCATGGGAATTAAATACAAAAGGCACAATGCCGACTTAAGTACAAGAAAACTGACTCTTCTTGCTGTCTATGTTATGAACCATTCATGTGACACTAGTTATAGATTCCGATGCTTCACTTTAGGTTTACTGTATCCCTCTGACCTTTTTATTGACGATGAAACACAGAAATTGCATCGGAATTAAATATCAAAGGCACAATGCCGACTTAAGCACAAGAAAACTGACTCTTCTTACTGTCTATGTTTTGAACCATTCCTGTGGCACTAGTTATAGTTTCCGATGATTCGCTTCAGGTTTACTGTGTCCCTCTGACCTTCTTATTGACGATGAAACACAGAAATTGCATGGGAAATATATACAAAAGGCACAATGCCGACTTAAGAACAAGAAAACTGACTCTTCTTTCTGTCTATGTTTTGAACCATTCATGTGACACTAATAATAGATTCCGATGCTTCACTTCAGGTATACTGTATCCCTCTGACCTTCTTATTGACGATGAAACACAGAAATTGCATCGGAATGAAATAGAAAAGGAACAATGCCGACTTAGGTGCAAGAAATCTGACTCTTCTTACTGTCTGTGCTTTGAACCATTCCTGTGACACTATTTATAGATTCCGATGCTTCACTTCAGGTTTACTGTATCCCTCTGACCTTCTTATTGACGATGAAACACAGAAATTGCATCGGAATTAAATACAAAAGGCACAATGCCGACTTAAGTATAGGAAAACTGACTCTTCCTACTGTCTATGTTTGAACCATTCCTGTGACACTAGTTATAGATTCCGATGCATCACTTCAGCTTTACTGTATCCCTCTTACCTTCTTATTGACGATGAAACACAGAAATTGCATCGGAATTAAATGCAAAAGGCACAACGCCGACTTAAGTACAAGAAATTTGACCCTTCTTACTGTCTATGTTTTGAACCATTCCTGTGACACTAGTTTTAGATTCCGATGCTTCACTGCAGGTTTACTGTATCCCTCTGACCTTCTTATTGACGATGAAACACAGAAATAGCATCGGAATTAAATACAAAAGGCACAATGCCGACTTAAGTACAAGATAACTGACCCTTCTTACTGTCTATGTTTGAACCATTCATGTGACACTGGTTATAGATTCCGATGCTTCACTTCAGGTTTACTGTATCCCTGTGACCATCTTATTGACGATGAAACACAGAAATTGCATCGGAATTAAATGCAAAAGGCACAATGCCGACTTAAGTACAAGAAAATTAAATCTTCTTACTGTCTATGTTTTTTTATCCATTCCTGTGACACTAGTTATAGATTCCGATGCTTCACTTCAGGTTTACTGTATCCCTGTGACCTTCTTATTGACGGTGAAACATAGAAATTGCATCGGAATTAGATAGAAAAGGAACAATGCCGACTTAAGTAAAAGAAAACTGACACTTCATGCTGTCTTTGTTCTGAACCATTCCTGTGACACTAGTTATAGATTCCGATGCTTCACTTCAAGTTTACTGTATCCCTCTGACATTCTTATTGAAGATGAAACACAGGTATTGCATCGGAATTAAATACAAAAGGCACAATGCCGACTTAAGTACAAGAAAACTGACTCTTCTTACTGTCTATGTTTTGAACCATTCCTGTGACACTAGTTATAGATTCCGATGCTTCACTTCAGGTTTACTGTATCCCTCTGACCTTCTTATTGACGATGAAACACAGAAATTGCAACGGAATTATATACAAAAGGCACAATGCCGACTTAAGTACAAGAAAACTGACTCTTCTTACTGTCTACGTTTTGAACCATTCCTGTGACACTAGATATAGATTCCGATGCTTCACTTCAGTTTTGCTGTATCCCTCAGGCTTCTTATTAACGATGAAACGCAGAAATCGCATCGGAATTAAATACAAAAAGCACAATGCCGACTTAAGTACAAGAAATCTGACTCTTCTTAAACTCTATGTTTTGAACCATTCATGTGACACTAGTTATAGCTTCCGATGCTTCACTTCAGGTTTACTGTATCCATCAGACCTTCTTATTGACGATGAAACACAGAAATTGCATCGGAATTAGATAGAAAAGGAACATTGCCGACATAAGTACAAGAAAACTGACTCTTCCTACTGTCTATGTTAGTACCATTCCTGTGACACTAGTTATTGATTCCGATGCTTCACTTCAGGTTTACTGTATCCCTCTGACCTTCTTGTTGACATTGAAACACAGAAATTGCACCGGAATTAAATACAAAAGGCACAATGCCGACTTAAGTACTAGAAAACTGACTATTCTTCCTGTCTATGTTTTGAACCATTCCTATGACACTAGTTATAGATTCCGATGCTTCACTTCAGGTTTACTGTATCCCTCTGACCTTCTTATTGACGATGAAACACAGAAATTGCCTCGGAGTTAAATACAAAAGGCACAACGCCGACTTAAGTACAAGGAAACTGACTCTTCTTACAGTCTATGTTTTGAACCATTCCAGTGACACTAGTTATGGATTCCGATGCTTCACTTCAGCTTTACTGTATCCCTCTGACCTTCTTATTGACGATGAAACACAGAAATTGCCTCGGAGTTAAATACAAAAGGCATAACGCCGACTTAAGTACAAGGAAACTGACTCTTCTTACAGTCTATGTTTTGAACCATTCCAGTGACACTAGTTATGGATTCCGATGCTTCACTTCAGCTTTACTGTATCCCTGTGACCTTCTTATTGACGATGAAACACAGAATTTGCATCGGAATTAAATTCAAAAAGCACAATGCCGAATAAAGTACAAGAAAACTGACTCTTCTTACTGTCTATGTTTTGTACCATTCCTGTGACGCTAGTTATAGATTCCGATGCTTCACTTCAGGTTTACTGTTTTCCTCTGACCTTCTTATTGACGATGAAACACAGAAATTCCATCGGAATTAAATGCAAAAGCACAACGCCGACTTGAGTACAAGAAAACTGAATCTTCTTACTGTCTATGTTTTGATCCATTCCTGTGACACTAGTTATAGATTCCGATGCTTCACTTCAGGTTTACTGTATCCCTCTGACCTTCTTATTGACGGTGAAACATAGAAATTGCATCGGAATTAGATAGAAAAGGAACAATGCCGACTTAAGTACAAGAAAACTGACACTTCATACTGTGTATGTTCTGAACCATTCCTGTGACACTAGTTATAGTTTCCGATGCTTCACTTTTTTTTTACTGCATCCCTCTGACCTTCTTATTGAAGATGAAAGACAGGTATTGCATCGGAATTAAATTCAAAAGGCACAATGCCGACTTAAGTACAAGAAAACTGACTCTTCTTACATTCTATGTTTTGAACCATTCATGTGACACTAGTTATAGCTTCCGATGCTTCACTTCAGGTTTACTGTATCCATCAGACCTTCTTATTGACGATGAAACACAGAAATTGCATCGGAATTAGATAGAAAAGGAACAATGCCGCCTTAAGTACAAGTAAACTGACTCTTCATACTGTCTATGTTTTGAACCATTCCTGTGACACTAGTTATAGATTCCGATGCTTCACTTCAGGTATACTGCATCCCTCTGACCTTCTTATTGAAGATGAAACACAGATATTGCATCGGAATTAGATACAAAAGGCACAATGCCGACTTAAGTCCCAGAAAACTGACTCTTCTTACTATGTTTTGATCCATTCCTGTGACACTAGATATAGATTCCGATGCTTCACTTCAGGTTTACTGTATCCCTCTGACCTTCTTAATGACGATGAAACCCAGAAGTCGAATCGGAATTAAATACAAAAAGCACAATGCCGACATAAGTACAGGAAAACTGACTCTTCTTACTATGAATGTTTGAACCATTCCTGTGACACTAGTTATTGATTCCGATGCTTTACTTCAGGTTTACTGTATCCCTCTGACCTTCTTAATGACGATGAAACGCAGAAGTCGAATCGGAATTAAATACAAAAAGCACAATGCCGACATAAGTACAGGAAAACTGACTCTTCTTACTGTCAATGTTTGAACCATTCCTGTGACACTAGTTATTGATTCCGATGCTTTACTTCAGGTTTACTGTATCCCTCTGACCTTCTTATTGACGAAGAAACACAGATATTGCATCGGAGTTATATACAAAAGGCACAATGCCGACTTTTGTACAAGAAAACTGACTCTTCTTACTCTCCATGTTTTGAACCATTCATGTGACACAAATTATAGATTCCGATGCGTCACTTCAGGTTTACTGTATCTTTGTGACCTTCTTATTGACGATGATACACAGAACTTGCATCGGAATTAAATACAAACGGCACAATGCCGACTTATGTACAAGAAAACTGACTCTTCTTACTGTCTATATTGAACCATTCATGGAACACTAGTTATAGATACCGATGCTTCACTTCATGTTTACTGTATCCAGCTGACAATCTGATTGAGGATGAAACACAGAAATTGCATCGGAATTAAATACAAAAGGCACAATGCCGACTTAAGTACAAGAAGACTGACTCTTCCTACTGTCTATGTTTTGAACCATTCGTGTGACACTAGTTATAGATACCGATGCTTCACTTCAGGTTTACTGTATCCCTCTGATCGTCTTATTGACGATGAAACACAGAAATTGCATCGGAATTAAATACAAAAGGCACAATGCCGGCTCAGGTACAAGAAGTCTTTCTCTTCTTACTGTCTATGTTTTGAACCTTTCCTGTGAGACCGGTTTTAGATTCCTATGCTTCACATCAGCATTACTGTATCCCTTGGATCTTCTTATTGACGACGAAACACTGAAATTGCATCGGAATTAAATACAAAAATTACAATGCCGACTTAAGTACAAGAAAACTGACTCTACTTACTGTCTTTGTTTTGAACCATTCCTGTGACACTAGCTATAGATTCCGATGCTTCACTTCAGGCTAACTGTATCCCTCTGACCTTCTTACTGACGATGAAACACAGAAAATGCATCGGAATTAAATAAAAAAGACACAATGCCGACTTAAGTACAAGAAAACTGACACTTCTTACTGTCTATGTTTTAAACCATTCATGTGACACTATTTATAGATTCCGATGCTTTACTCAAGGTTTACTGTATTCCTCTGGCCTTCTTATTGACGATGAATCACAGAAATTACTTCAGAATTAAATACAAAAGGCACAATGCCGACTTAAGTACAAGAAGACTGACTCTTCTTACTGTCTAACTTTTTATCCATTCCTGTGACACTAGTTATAGATTCCGATGCTTCACTTCAGGTTTACTGTATCCCTCTGACCAACTTATTGACGATGATACATAGAAAATGCATCGGAATTAAATAGAAAAGGAACAGTGCCGACTTAAGTACAAGAAAACTGACTCTTCTTACTGTCTATGTTTTGAATCATTCCTATGACACTAGATATAGATTCCGATGCTTCACTTCACGTTTACTGTATCCCTCTGACCTTCCTATTGACGATGAAACACAGAAATTGCATCGGAATTAAATAGAAAAGGCACAATGCCGACTTAAGTACAAGAAAACTGACTCTTCTTACTGTCTATGTTTTGAAACATTCATGTGACACTAGTTATAAATTCAGATGCTTGACTTCAGGTTGACTGTATCCCTCTGACCTTCTTATTGACGATGAAACACAGAAATTGCATCGGAATTAAATACAAAAGGCACAATGCCGACTTAAGTACAAGAAAACTGACTCCTCATACTGTCTATTGTTTGAACCATTCCTGTGACACTAGTTATGGATTCCGATGCTTCACTTCTGGTTTTCTGTATCCCTCTGACCTTCTTATAGACGATGAAACACAGAAATTGCATCGGAATTAAATACAAGAGGCACAATGCCGACTTAAGTACAAGAAAACTGACTCTTCTTACTGTCTATGATTTAAACCATTCATGTGACACTAGTTATAGATTCCGATCCTTTACTCCAGGTTTACTGTATCCCTCTGACCTTCTTATTGACGATGAATCACAAATATTGCTTCGGAATTAAATACAAATGGCACAATGCCGACTTAAGTACAAGAAAACTGACTCTTCTTACTGTCTATGTTTGGATCCATTCCTGTGACACTAGTTATAGATTCCGATGCTTCCCTTCAGGTGTACTGTATCCCTCTGACCTTCTAATTGACGATGAAACATAGAAATTGCATCGGAATTAAATAGAAAAGGAACAATGCCAACTTAAGTTCAAGATAACTGACTCTTCTTACTGTCTATGTTTTGATCCATTCCTGTGACACTAGTTATAGATTCCGATGCTTCACTTCAGGTTTACTGTGTCCCTCTGACCTTCTTATTGACGGTGAAACATAGAAATTGCATCGGAATTAGATAGAAAAGGAACAATGCCGACTTAAGTACAAGAAAACTGACACTTCATACTGTCTATGTTCTGAACCATTCCTGTGACACTAGTTATAGATTCCGATGCTTCACTTTTGGTTTACTGTAACCCTCTGACCTTCTTATTGAAGATGAAAGACAGGTATTGGATCGGAATTAAATACAAAAGGCACAATGCCGACTTAAGTACAAGAAAACTGACTCTTCTTACTGTCTATGATTTGAACCATTCCTGTGACACAAGATATAGATTCCGATGCTTCACTTCAGGTTTACTGTATCCCTCAGGCTTCTTATTAACGATGAAACGCAGAAATCGCATCGGAATTAAATACAAAAAACAGAATGCCGACTTAAGTACCAGAAAACTGACTCTTCATACTGTCTATGTTTTGATCCATTCCTGTGACACTAGATATAGATTCCGATGCTTCACTTCAGGTTTACTGTATCCCTCTGAACTTCTTAATGACGATGAAACACAGAAATTGCATTGAAATTAAATACAAACGGCAAAATGCCAACTTAAGTACAAGAAAACTGACTCTTCTTACTCTCTATGTTTTGAACCATTCATGTGACACCAATTATAGATTCCGATGCTTCACTTCAGGTTAACTGTATCCCTCTGATCTTCTTATTGGCGATGAAACACAGAAATTGCATCGGAATTAAATACATAGGCACAATGCCGACTTATGTACAAGAAAACTGACTCTTCTTACTGTCTACGTTTGAACCAATCATGTGACACTAGTTATAGATTCCGATGCTTCACTTCAGTTTTACTCTATCCCTCTGACCGTCTTATTGACGACGAAACACAGAAATCGCATCGGAATTAAATACTAAAGGCACAATGCCGACATAAGTACAGGAAAACTGACTCTTCTTACTGCAAATGTTTGAACCATTCCTGTGAGACTAGTTATAGATTCCGATGCTTTACTCCAGTTTTACTGTATCCCTCTGACCTTTTTATTGACGATGAATCACAAAAATTGCTTCGGAATTAAATACAAATGGCACAATGCCGACTTAAGTACAAGAAAACTGACTCTTCTTACTGTCTATGTTTGGATCCATTCCTGTGACACTAGTTATAGATTCCGATGCTTCGCTTCAGGTTTACTGTATCCTTCTGACCTTCTTATTGACGATGAAACGCAGAAATTGCATCGGAATTAAATAGAAAAGGTACAATGCCAACTTAAGTACAAGAAAACTGACTCTTCTTACTGTCTATGTTTTGAACCATTCCTGTGACACTAAATATAGATTCCGATGCTTCACTTCAGGTTTACTGTATCCCTCTGACCTTCTTATTGACGATGAAACACAGAAATTGCATCGGAATTAAATACAAAAAGCACAATGCCGACTTAAGTACAAGAAAACTGACTTTTCTAACTGTCTATGAATTGAACCATTCATGTGACACTAGTTATAGATTCCGATGCTTCACTTCAGGTTTACTGTATTTCTCTGACCTTCTTATTGACGATGAAACACAGAATTTGCATCGGAATTTAATACAAAAGGCACAATGCCGGCTTAAGTACAAGAAAACTGACTCTTCTTACTGTCTAAGTTTTGAACCATTCCTGTGCCACTAGTTATAGATTCCGATGCTTCACTTCAGGTTTACTGTATGCCTCTGAACTTTTTATTGTTGATGAAACACAGAAATTACATCGGAATTAAATACAAAAAGCACAATGCCGGCTTAAGTACAAGAAAACTGACTCTTCTTACTGTCATTGTTTTGAACCATTCCTGTGACACTAGTTATAGATTCCGTTGCTTCACTTTAGGTTTACTGTATCCCTCTGACCTTCTTATTGACGATGAAACATAGAAATTGCATCGGAATTAAATAGAAAAGGAACAATGCCGACTTAAGTACAAGAAAACTGACTCTTCTTAATGTCTATGTTTTGAACCATTCCTGCGACACTAGTTATACATGCCGATGCTTCACTTCAGGTATACTGTATCCCTCCAACCTTCTTATTGACGTTCAAACACAGAAATTGCATCGGAAATAAATAGAAAAGGCACAATGCCGAATTAAGTACAAGAAAACTGACCCTTCTTACTGTCTGTGTTTTGAACCATTCCTGTGACACTAAATATTGATCCCGATGCTTCACTTCAGGTATACTGTATCCCTCTGACCTTCTTATTGACGATGAAACACTGAAATTGCATCGGAATTAAATACAAAAGGCACAATGCCGACTTATGTACAAGAAAACTGACCCTTCTTACTCTCTATGTTTTGAACCATTCATGTGACACTAACTATGGTTTCCGATGCTTCACTTCAGGTTTACTGTAACACTCTGACCTTCGTATAGACGATGAAACTCAGAAATTGCATCGGAATTAAATAGAAAAGGCACAATGCCGACTTATGTACAAGAATACTGACTCTTCGTATTGTCTATGTTTGAACCATTCCTGTGACACTAGTTATAGATTCCGATGCTTCACTTTAGGTTTACTGTATCCCTCTGACCTTCTTATTGACGATGAAACATAGAAATTGCATCGGAATTAAATAGAAAAGGAACAATGCCGACTTAAGTACAAGAAAACTGACTCTTCTTAATGTCTATGTTTTGAACCATTCCTGCGACACTAGTTATACATGCCGATGCTTCACTTCAGGTATACTGTATCCCTCCAACCTTCTTATTGACGTTCAAACACAGAAATTGCATCGGAAATAAATAGAAAAGGCACAATGCCGAATTAAGTACAAGAAAACTGACCCTTCTTACTGTCTGTGTTTTGAACCATTCCTGTGACACTAAATATTGATCCCGATGCTTCACTTCAGGTATACTGTATCCCTCTGACCTTCTTATTGAGGATGAAACACAGAAATTGCGTCGGAATTAAATACAAAATACACAATGTCGACTTAAGTACAAGAAAACTGACTCTTCTTTACTGTCTATGTTTTGAACCATTCCTGTGACACTAGTTATATATTCCGATGCTTCACTTCAGGTTTACTGTATCCCTCTGACCTTCATATTGACGATGAAACACAGAAATACATCGGAGTTAAATACAAAAGGAACAATGGCGACTTAAGTACAAGAAAACTGACTCTTCTTACAGTCTATGATTTGAACCATTCCTGTGACACTAGTTATAGATTCCGATGCTTCACTTCAGGTATACTGTATCCCTCTGACCTTCTTATCGACGATGAAACACAGAAATTGCGTCGGAACTAAATACAAATGGCACAATGACGACTTAAGTACAAGAAAACTGACTCTACTTACAGTCCACGTTTTGAACCATTCCTGTGACACAAGTTATAGGTTCCGATGCTTCACTTCAGGTTTACTGTATCCTTCAGACCTTCTTATTGACGATGAAACACTGAAATTGCATCGGAATTAAACACAAAAGGCACAATGCCCACTTAAGTACAAGGAAACTGACTCTTCTTACTGTCTATGTTTTGAACCATTCCTGTGACACTAGTTATAGTTGCCGATTCTTCACTTCAGGTTTACTGCATCCCTCTGACCTTCTTATTGTTGATGAAACACAGAATTTGCATCGGAATTAAATACAAAAGGCACAACGCCGACTTAAGTACAAGAAAACTGACTCTTTTTACTGTCTATATTTTGAACTACTCATGTAACACTAGTAATAGATTCCGATGCTTCACTTCAGGTTTACCGTATCCCTCAGACCTTCTTATTGACGATGAAACACAGAAATAGCATCGGAATTAAACAGAAAAGGCACAATGCCGACTTAACTACACGAAAACTGACTCTTCTTACTGTCTATGTTTTGAACCATTCATGTGACACTAGTTATAGATTCCGATGCTTCACTTCAAGTTTACTGTATCCCTCTGACCTTCTTATTGACGATGAAACACGGAAATCGCACGGAATTAAATACAAAAGGCACAATGCCTACTTAAGTTCAAGAAAACTGACACTTCTTACTGTCTAAGATATGAACCATTCCTGTGACACTAGTTATAGATTCCGATGCTTCACTTCAGGTTTACCGTATCCCTCAGACCTTCTTATTGACGATGAAACACAGAAATAGCATCGGAATTAAACAGAAAAGGCACAATGCTGACTTAACTACACGAAAACTGACTCTTCTTACTGTCTATGTTTTGAACCATTCCTGTGACACTAGTTAAAGATTCCGATGCTTCACCTCAGGTTTACTGTATTCCTCTGACCTTCTTGTTGACGATGAAATACAGAAATTGCATCGGAATTAAATACAAAAGGCACAATGCCGACTTTAGTACAAGAAAACTGACTCTTTTTACTGTCAATATTTTGAACTATTCATGTAACACTAGTAATAGATTCCGATGCTTCACTTCAGGTTTACTGTATCCCTCTGACCTTCTTATTGACGATAAAAAATAGAAATTGCATCGGAATTAAATAGTAAAGGCACAATGCCGACTTAAGTACAAGAAAACTGACTCTTCTTACTCTCTATGTTGTGAACCATTCCTGTGACACTAGTTATAGATTCCGATGCTTCACTTCCAGTTTACTGTATCCCTCTGACCTTCTTATTGACGATGAAACACAGAAATAGCTTCGGAATTAAATACAAAAGGCACAATGCCGACTTAAGTACAAGATAACTGACGCTTCTTACTTTCTATATGTTGAACCATTCATGTGACACTAGTTATAGATTCCGATGCTTCACTTCATTTTTACTGTATCCCTCTGACCTTCTTATTGACGATGAATCACAGAAATTTCATCGGAATTAAATACAAAAAGCAGAATGCCGACTTAAGTACAAGAAAACTGACTCTTCCTACTGTCTATGTTTTAACCACTCCTGTGACACTAGTTATAGATTCCGATTCTTCACTTCAGGTTTACAGTATCCCTCTGTCCTTCTTATGAGGAGAAAACACAGAAATTGCATCGGAATTAAATACAAAACTCACAACGCCGACTTAAGAACAAGAAAACTGACTCTTCTTACTGTCTATGTTTTGAACCATTCCTGTGACACTAGTTATAGATTCCGATGCTTCACTTCAGGTTTACTGTATCCCTCTGACCTTCTTATTGACGATGAAACATAGAAATTGCATCGGAAATAGATAGAAAAGGAACAATGCCGACTTAAGTACAAGATTACTGACTCTTCTTACTGTCTATGTTTTGAACCATTCCTGTGACACTCGATATATATTCCGATGATTCACTTCAGGTATACTGTATCCCTCCAACCTTCTTATTGACGATCAAACACAGAAATTGCATCGGCATTAAATAGAAAAGGCACAATGCCGAATTAAGTACAAGAAAACTGACCCTTCTTGCTGTCTGTGTTTTGAACCATTCCTGTGACACTAAATATTGATCCCGATGCTTCACTTCAGGTATACTGTATCCCTCTGACCTTTTTATTGACGATGAAACACTGAAATTGCATCGGAATTAAATACAAAAGGCACAATGCCGACTTATGTACTAGAAAACTGACCCTTCTTACTCTCTATGTTTTGAACCATTCATGTGACACTAACTATGGTTTCCAATGCTTCACTTCAGGTTTACTGTAACACTCTGACCTTCGTATAGACGATGAAACACAGAAATTGCATCGGAATTAAATAGAAAAGGCACAATGCCGACTTATGTACAAGAAAACTGACTCTTCGTATTGTCTATGTTTGAACCATTCCTGTGACACTAGTTATAGATTCCGATGCTTCACTTCGGGTTTACTGTATCCCTCTGACCTTTTTATTGACGATGAAACACAGAAATTGCATCGGAATTAAATACAAAATGCACAATGCCGACTTAAGTACAAGAAAACTGACTCTTCTTTACTGTCTATGTTTTGAACCATTCCTGTGACACTAGTTATATATTCCGATGCTTCACTTCAGGTTTGCTGTATCCCTCTGACCTTCATATTGACGATGAAACACAGAAATTGCATCGGAGTTAAATACAAAAGGAACAATGGCGACTTAAGTACAAGAAAACTGACTCTTCTTACTGTCTATGTTTTGAACCATTCCTGTGACACTAGTTATAGTTGCCGATTCTTCACTTCAGGTTTACTGCATCCCTCTGACCTTATTGTTGATGAAACACAGAATTTGCATCGGAATTAAATACAAAAGGCACAACGCCGACTTAAGTACAAGAAAACTGACTCTTCTTACTGTCTATCTTTTAATCCATTCCTGTGACACTAGTTATAGATTCCGATGCTTCACTTCAGGTTTACTGTATCCCTCTGACCTTCTTATTGACGATGAAATACAGAAATTGCATCGGAATTGAATACAAAAAGCACAATTCCAATTAACTACAAGAAAACTGACTCTTCTTACTGTCTATGTTTTGAACCATTCATGTGACACTAGTTATAGATTCCGATGCTTCACTTCAAGTTTACTGTATCCCTCTGACCTTCTTATTGACGATGAAACACAGAAATTGCACGGCATTAAATACAAAAGGCACAATGCCTACTTAAGTTCAAGAAAACTGACTCTTCTTACTGTCTAAGTTATGAAACATTCCTGTGACACTAGTTATAGATTCCGATGCTTCACTTCATGTTTACCGTATCCCTCAGACCTTCTTATTGACGATGAAACACAGAAATTGCATCGGAATTAAACAGAAAAGGCACAATGCCGACTTAACTACACGAAAACTGACTCTTCTTACAGTCTATGTTTTGAACCATTCCTGTGACACTAGTTAAAGATTCCGATGCTTCACCTCAGGTTTACTGTATTCCTCTGACCTTCTTGTTGACGATGAAATACAGAAATTGCATCGGAATTAAATACAAAAGGCACAATGCCGACTTAAGTACAAGAAAACTGACTCTTTTTACTGTCTATATTTTGAACTATTCATGTAACACTAGTAATAGATTCCGATGCTTCACTTCAGGTTTACTGTATCCCTTTGACCTTCTTATTGACGATGAAAAATAGAAATTGCATCGGAATTAAATACTAAAGGCACAATGCCGACTTAAGTACAAGAAAAGTGACTCTTCTTACTCTCTATGTTTTGAACCATTCCTGTGACACTAGTTATAGATTCCGAAGCTTCACTTCCGGTTCACTGTACCCCTCTGACCTTCTTATTGACGATAAAACACAGAAATTGCATCGGAGTTAAATACAAATGGAACAATGCCGACTTAAGTACAAATAAACTGACTCTTCTTACAGTCTATGCTTTGAACCATTCCTGTGACACTAGTTATAGTTGCCGATTCTTCACTTCAGGTTTACTGCAGACCTCTGACCTTCTTATTGTTGATGAAACACAGAAATTGCACCGGAATTAAATACAAAAGGCACAACGCCGACTTAAGTACAAGAGAACTGACTCTTCTTACTGTCTATGTTTGGAACCATTCCTGTGACACTAGTTATAGATTCCGATGCTTCACTTCAGGTTTACTGTATCCCTCTGACCTTCTTATTGACGATGAAACATAGAAATTGCATCGGAAATAGATAGAAAAGGAACAATGCCGACTTAAGTACAAGATTACTGACTCTTCTTACTGTCTATGTTTTGAACCATTCCTGTGACACTAGATATAGATTCCGATGGTTCACTTCAGGTATACTGTATCCCTCCAACCTTATTATTGACGATCAAACACAGAAATTGCATCGGCATTAAATATAAATGGCACAATGCCGAATTAAGTACAACAAAACTGACCCTTCTTACTGTCTGTGTTTTGAACCATTCCTGTGACACTAAATATTGATCCCGATGCTTCACTTCAGGTATACTGTATCCCTCTGACCTTCTTATTGACGATGAAACACTGAAATTGCATCGGAATTAAATACAAAAGGCACAATGCCGACTTATGTACAAGAAAACTGACCCATCTTACTCTCTATGTTTTGAACCATTCATGTGACACTAACTATGGTTTCCGATGCTTCTCTTCAGGCTTACTGTAACACTCTGACTTTCGTATAGACGATGAAACACAGAAATTGCATCGGAATTAAATACAAAATGCACAATGCCGACTTAAGTACAAGAAAACTGACTCTTCTTTACTGTCTATGTTTTGAACCATTCATGTGACGCTAGTTATATAGTCCGATGCTTCACTTCAGGTTTACTGTATCCCTCTGACCTTCATATTGACGATGAAACACAGAAATTGCATCGGAGTTAAATACAAAAGGAACAATGGCGACTTAAGTACAAGAAAACTGACTCTTCTTACAGTCTATGATTTGAACCATTCCTGTGACACTAGTTATAGATTCCGATGCTTCACTTCAGGTATACTGTATCCCTCTGACCTTCTTATTGACGATGAAACACAGAAATTGCGTCGGAACTAAATACAAATGGCACAATGACGACTTAAGTAAAAGAAAACATACTCTTCTTACAGTCCACGTTTTTTACCATTCCTGTGACACAAGTTATAGGTTCCGATGCTTCACTTCAGGTTTACTGTATCCTTCAGACCTTCTTATTGACGATGAAACACTGAAATTGCATCGGAATTAAACACAAAATGCACAATGCCGACTTAAGTACAAGGAAACTGACTCTTCTTACTGTCTATGCTTTGAACCATTCCTGTGACACTAGTTATAGTTGCCGATTCTTCACTTCAGGTTTACTGCATCCCTCTGTCCTTCTTATTGTTGATGAAACAGAGAATTTGCATCGGAATTAAATACAAAAGGCACAACGCCGACTTAAGTACAAGAAAACTGACTCTTCCTACTGTTTTTTCTTTAATCCATTCCTGTGACACTAGTTATAGATTCCGATGCTTCACTTCAGGTTTACTGTATCCCTCTGACCTTCTTATTGACGATGAAACACAGAAATTGCATCGGAATTGAATACAAAAAGCACAATTCCAATTAACTACAAGAAAACTGACTCTTCTTACTGTCTATGTTTTGAACCATTCATGTGACACTAGTTATAGATTCCGATGCTTCACTTCAAGTTTACTGTATCCCTCTGACCTTCTTATTGACGATGAAACACAGAAATCGCACGGAATTAAATACAAAAGGCACAATGCCTACTAAAGTTCAAGAAAACTGACTCTTCTAACTTTCAAAGTTATGAACCATTCCTGTGACACTAGTTATAGATTCCGATGCTTCACTTCAGGTTTACCGTATCCCTCAGACCTTCTTATTGACGATGAAACACAGAAATTGCATCGGAATTAAACAGAAAAGGCACAATGCCGACTTAACTACACGAAAACTGACTCTTCTTACAGTCTATGTTTTGAACCATTCCTGTGACACTAGTTAAAGATTCCGATGCTTCACCTCAGGTTTACTGTATTCCTCTGACCTTCTTGCTGACGATGAAATACAGAAATTGCATCGGAATTAAATACAAAAGGCACAATGCCGACTTAAGTACAAGAAAACTGACTCTTTTTACTGTCTATATTTTGAACTATTCATGTAACACTAGTAATAGATTCCGATGCTTAACTTCAGGTTTACTGTATCCCTCTGACCTTCTTATTGACGATGAAAAATAGAAATTGCTTCGGAATTAAATACTAAAGGCACAATGCCGACTTAAGTACGAGAAACCTGACTCTTCTTACTCTCTATGTTTTGAACCATTCCTGTGACACTAGTTATAGATTCCGATGCTTCACTTCCGGTTTACTGTTTCCCTCTGACCTTCTTATTGACGATGAAACACAGAAATAGCTTTGGAATTAAATACAAAAGGCACAATGCCGACTTAAGTACAAGATAACTGACGCTTCTTACTGTCTATATGTTGAACCATTCATGTGACACTAGTTATAGATTCCGATGCTTCACTTCATTTTTACTGTATCCCTCTGACCTTCTTATTGACGATGAATCACAGAAATTTCATCGGAATTAAATACAAAAAGCAGAATGCCGACTTAAGTACAAGAAAACTGACTCTTCCTACTGTATATGTTTTAACCACTCCTGTGACACTAGTTATAGATTCCGATTCTTCACTTCAGGTTTACAGTATCCTTCTGTCCTTCTTATGAGGAGGAAACACAGAAATTGCATCGGAATTAAATACAAAAGGCACAACGCCGACTTAAGAACAAGAAAACTGACTCTTCTTACTGTCCATGCTTTCAACCATTCCTGTGACACTAGTTATAGATTCCGATGCTTCACTTCAGGTTTACTGTATCCCTCTGACCTTCTTATTGACGATGAAACATAGAAATTGCATCGGAAATAGATAGAAAAGGAACAATGCCGACTTAAGTACAAGATTACTGACTCTTCTTACTGTCTATGTTTTGAACCATTCCTGTGACACTCGATATATATTCCGATGATTCACTTCAGGTATACTGTATCCCTCCAACCTTCTTATTGACGATCAAACACAGAAATTGCATCGGCATTAAATAGAAAAGGCACAATGCCGAATTAAGTACAAGAAAACTGACCCTTCTTACTGTCTGTGTTTTGAACCATTCCTGTCACACTAAATATTGATCCCGATGCTTCACTTCAGGTATACTGTATCCCTCTGACCTTCTTATTGACGATGAAACACTGAAATTGCATCGGAATTAAATACAAAAGGCACAATGCCGCCTTCAGTACAAGACAACTGACTCTTCTTACTGTCTATGTTTTGAACCATTCCTTCGACACTAGTTATAGATTCCGATGCTTCACTTCAGGTTTACTGTATCCCTCCTACCTTCTAATTGAGGATGAAACACAGAAATTACATCGGAATTAAATAGAAAAGGCACAATGCCGACTTCAGTACAAGAAAACTGACTCTTCTTACTGTCTATGTTTTGAACCATTCCTGAGACCCTAGTTATACATTCCGATGCTTCACATCAGGTTTACTGTATCCCTCAGGCCTTCTTATTGACGATGAAACACACAAATTGCTTCGGAATTAAATACAAAAGGCACAATGCCGACTTAAGTACAAGAAAACTGACTCATCTTACTGTCTATGTTCTGAACCATTCCTGTGACACTACTTATAGATTCCGATGCTTCACTGGAGGTATACTATATCCCTCTGCCCTTCTTATTGTCGATGAAACATAGAAATTGCATCGGAATGAAATAGATAAGGAACAATGCCGACTTAGGTACAAGAAAACAGACTCTTCTTACTGACTATATTTCGAACCGTTTATGTGACACTAGTTATAGATTCCGATGCTTTACTCCAGGTTTACTGTATCCCTCTGACCTTCTTACTGACGATCAAACACAGAAATTGCTTCGGAATTAAATACAAAAGGCACAATGCCGACTTAAGTACAAGAAAACTGACTCTTCTTACTGTCTATATTTGAACCATTCCTGTGACACTACTTATAGATTCCGATGCTTCACTTGAGGTATACTATATCCCTCTGCCCTTCTTATTGACGATGAAACATAGAAATTGCATCGGAATGAAATAGAAAAGGAACAATGCTGACTTAGGTACAAGAAAACTGATTCTTCATACTGTCAATGCTTTGAACCATTCCTGTGACACTAGTTATAGTTTCCGTTGCTTCACGTCAGGATTACTGTATCCCCCTGACCTTCTTATTGACGATGAACCACAGACATTTCATCGGAATTAAATACAAAAGGCACAATGTAGACTTTAGTACAAGAAAACTGACTCTTCTTACTGACTGTGTTTTGAACCATTCCTTCGACACTAGTTATAGATTCCGATGCTCCACCTCAGGTTTACTGTATCCCTCTGACCTTCTAATTGACGATGAAACACAGAAATTACATCGGAATTATATAGAAGAGGCACAATGCCGACTTAAGTACAAGAAAACTGACTCTTCTTACTGTCTATGTCTTGAACCATTCCTGTGACACTAGTTATAGATTCCGATACTTCACTTCAGGTTTACTGCATCCCTCTAACCTTCTTATTGACGATGAGACACAGAAATTGCATCGGAATTAAATACAAAAGGCCCAACGCCGACTTAAGTACAAGTAAACTGACCCTTTTTACTGTCTATGTTTTGAGCCATTCCTGTGACACTGGTTTTAGATTCCGATGCTTCACTTCAGGTTTACTGTATCCTTCTGACCTTCTTATTGACGATGAAACACAGAAACTGCATCGGAATTAAATATAAAAGTCACAATGCCGACTTAAGTACAAGAAAACTGACTCTTCTTATTGTCTAAGTTTTGAACCATTCCTGTGACACTAGTTATAGATTCCGATGCTTCACTTCAGCTTTACTGTATCCCTCTTACCTTCTTATTGACGATGAAACACAGAAAATGCATCGGAATTAAATACAAAAGGGCACAACGCCGACTTCAGTACAAGAGAACTGACCCTTCTTACTGTCTATGTTTTGAACCATTCCTGTGACACTTGTTTTAGATTCCGATGATTCACTTCAGGTTTACTGTATCCCTCGGACCTTCTAATTGACGATGAAACACAGAAATTGCATCGGAATTACATAGAAAAGTCACAATGCCGTCTTAAGTACAAGAAAACTGACTCTTGTTACTGTCAATGCTTTGAACCATTCCTGTGACACTAGTTATAGATTCCGATGCTTCACTTCTGGTTTACTGTATCCCTCTGACATTCTTATTGACGATGAAACGCAGAAATTTCATCGGAATGAAATACAAAAGGCACAATGCCGACTTAAGTACAAGAAAACTGACTCTTCCTACTGTCTATGATTGAACCATTCCTGTGACACTAGTTATTGATTCCGATGCTTCACTTCAGGTTTACTGTATCCCTCTGACCTTCTTGTTGTCGATGAAACACAGAAATTGCACCGGAATTATATACAAAAGGCTCAATGCCGACATAAATACTAGAAAACTGACTATTCTTCCTCTCTATGTTTTGAACCATTCCTGTGACACTAGTTATAGATTCCGATGCTTCACTTCAGGTTTACTGTATCCCTCTAACCTTCTTATTGACGATGAAACACAGAAATTGCATCGGAGTTAAATACAAAAGGCACAACGCCGACTTAAGTTCAGGAAAACTGACTCTTCTTTTAGTCTAGGTTTGAACTATCTCTGTGACACTAGTTATAGATTCCGATGCTTCACTTCAGGTTTACAGTATCTCTCTGACCTTCTTGTTGACGATGAAACACATAAATTGCATTGGAGTTAAATACAAAAGGCACAATGCCGACTTAAGTACAAGAATACTGACTCTTCGTACAGTCTATGTTTTGAACCATTCCAGTGACACCAGTTATAGATTCCGATGCTTCACTTCAGGTTTACTGCATCCCTCTGACCTTCTTATTGACGATGAAACACAGATATTGCATCGGATTTATATACAAATGGCACAATGACGACTTAAGTACAAGAAAACTGAATCTTCTTACTGTCTATGATTTGAACCATTCCTGTGACACTAGTTATAGATTACGATGGTTCACTTCAGGTTTACTGTATTCCTCTGATCTTCTTATTTGCGATGAAACACAAAAATTGCATCGGAATTAAATACAAAAGGCAAAATGCCGACTTAAGTACAAGATAACAGACTCTCCTTACTGTCTTTGTTTTGAACCATTCCTGCGACACTAGTTATAAATTACGATGCTTCACTTCAGCATTACTGTATCCCTCTGACCTTCTTATTGACGATGAAACACAGAAACTGCATCGGAATTAAATACAAAAGGCACAATGCCGACTTAAGTACAAGAAAACTGACTCTTCTTATTGTCTAAGTTTTGACCCATTCCTGTGACAATAGTTATAGATTCAGATGCTTCACTTCAGCTTTACTGTACCCCTCTTACCTTCTTATTGATGATGAAACACAGAAATTGCATCGGAATTAAATACAAAAGGCACAACGCCGACTTAAGTACAAGAGAACTGACCCTTCTTACTGTCTATGTTTTGAACCATTCCTGTGACACTAGTTTTAGATTCCGATGCTTCACTTCAGGCTTACTGTATCCCTCTGACCTTCTTATTGACGATGAAACACAGAAACTGCATCGGAATTAAATACAAAAGGCACAATGCCGACTTAAGCACAAGAAAACTGACTCTTCTTATTGACTAAGTTTTGAACCATTCCTGTGACACTAGTTATAGATTCAGATGCTTCACTTCAGCTTTACTGTACCCCTCTTACATTCTTATTGATGATGAAACACAGAAATTGCTTCGGAATTAAATACAAAAGGCACAACGCCGACTTAAGTACAAGAGAACTGCCCCTTCTTACTGTCTATGTTTTGAACCATTCCTGTGACACTAGTTTTAGATTCCGATGCTTCACTTCAGGTTTACTGTATCCCTCTGACCTTTTTATTGACGATGAAACACAGAAATTGCATCGGAGTTAAATACAAAAGGCACAATGCCGATTTAAGTACAAGAAAACTGACTCTACATACTGTCTATGATTTGACCCATTCCTGTGACACTAGTTATAGATTCCGATGATTCACTTCAGGTTTACTGTATCCCTCGGACCTTCTTATTGACGCTGAAACACAGATATTGCATCGGAAATAAACACAAGAGGCACAATGCCCACTTAAGTACAAGAAAACTGACTCTTCTTACTGTCTATGCTTTGAACCATTCATGTGACACTAATAATAGATTCCGATGCTTCACTTCAGGTTTACTGTATCCCTCTTACCTTCTGATTGACGATGAAACACAGAAATTGCATCGGAATGAAATAGAAATGGAACAATGCCGACTTAGGTACAAGAAAGCTGACTCTTCTTACTGTCTATGTTTTGAACCATTCCTGTGACACTAGTTATAGATTCCGATTCTTCACTTCGGGTATACTGTATCCCTCTGACCTTCTTATTGACGATAAAACACAGAAATTGCATCGGAATTAAATACAAAATGCACAATGCCGACTTAAGTACAAGAAAACTGAGTCTTCCTACTGTCGATGTTTGCACCATTCCTGTGACACTAGTTATTGATTCCGATGCTTCACTTCAGGTTTACTGTATCCCTCTGACCTTCTTGTTGTCGATGAAACACAGAAATTGCACCGGAATTAAATACAAAAGGCTCAATGCCGACTTAAGTACTAGAAAACTGACTATTCTTCCTGTCTATGCTTTGAACCACTCCTGTGACACTAGTTATAGATTCCGATGCTTCACTTCAGGTTTACTGTATCCCTCTAACCTTCTTATTGACGATGAAACACAGAAATTGCACCGGAGTTAAATACAAAAGGCACAACGCCGACTTATGTTCAGGAAAACTGACTCTTTTTTTAGTCTAGGTTTGAACCATTCCAGTGACACTAGTTATAGATTCCGATGCTTCACTTCAGGTTTACTGTATCCCTCTAACCTTCTTATTGACGATGAAACACAGATATTGCATCGGAATTAAATACAAATGGCACAATGACGACTTAAGTATAAGAAAACTGACTCTTCTTACTGTCTATGTTTTGAACCATTCCTGTGACACTAGTTATAGATTCCGATGCTTCACTTCAGGTTTACAGTATCTCTCTGGCCTTCTTATTGACGATGAAACACATAAATTTCATCGGAGTTAAATACAAAAGGCACAATGCCGACTTAAGTACAAGAAAACTGAATCTTCTTACTGTCTATGATTTGAACCATTCCTGCGACACTAGTTATAAATTACTATGCTTCACTTCAGCATTACTGTATCCCTCTGACCTTCTTATTGACGATGAAACACAGAAATTGCATCGGAATTAAATACAAAAGGCACAATGCCGACTTAAGTACAAGATAACTGACTCTTCTTACTGTCTATGTTTGAACCATTCATGTGACACTAGTTATAGATTCCGATGCTTCACTTCAGGTTTACTGTATCCCTCTGACCTTCTTATTGACGATGAAACGCAGAAATCGCTTCGGAATTAAATACAAAAAGCACAATGCCGACTTAAGTACAAGAAAACTGACTCTTCTTACACTCTATGTTTTGAAACATTCGTGTGACACTACTTATAGATTCCGATGCTTCACTTGAGGTATACTGTATCCCTATGACCTTCTTATTGTCGATGAAACATAGAAATTGCATCGGAATGAAATAGAAAAGGCAAAATGCCGACTTAGGTACAAGAAAACTGGCTCTTCTTACTGTCAATGCTTTGAACCATTCCTGTGACACTAGTTATAGATTCCGTTGCTTCACGTCAGGATTACTGTATCCCTCTGACCTTCTTATTGACGATGAAACACAGAAATTTCATCGGAATTAAATACAAAAGGCACAATGCCGACTTCAGTACAAGACAACTGACTCTTCTTACTGTCTATGTTTTGAACCATTCCTTCGACACTAGTTATAGATTCCGATGCTTCACTTCAGGTTTACTGTATCCCTCCTACCTTCTAATTGAGGATGAAACACTGAAATTACATCGGAATTAAATAGAAAAGGCACAATGCCGACTTCAGTACAAGAAAACTGACTCTTCTTACTGTCTATGTTTTGAACCATTCCTGAGACCCTAGTTATACATTCCGATGCTTCACATCAGGTTTACTGTATCCCTCAGACCTTCTTATTGACGATGAAACACAGGAATTGCATCGGAATGAAATAGAAAAGGAACAATGCCGACTTAGGTACAAGAAAACTGACTCTTCTTACTGTCTATGTTTCGAACCATTCCTGTGACACTACTTATAGATTCCGATGCTTCACTTTAGGTTTACTGTATCCCTCTGACCTTCTAATTGGAGGTGAAACACAGAAATTACATCGGAATTAAATAGAAAAGGCACAATGCCGACTTCAGTACAAGAAAACTGACCCTTCTTACTGTCTATGTTTGAACAATTCCTGTGACCCTAGTTATAGATTCCGATGCTTCACCTCAGGTTTACTGTATCCCTCTGACCTTCTTATTGACGATGAAACACAGAAATTGCTTCGGAATTAACTACAAATTGCCCAATGCCGACTTAAGTACAAGAAAACTGACTCTTCTCACTGTCTATGGTTTGATCCATTCCTGTGACACTTGTTATAGATTCCGATGCATCACTTCAGGTATACTGTGTCCCTCTGACGTTCTTATTGACGATGAAACATAGAAATTGCATCGGAATGAAATAGAAAAGGAACAACGCCGACTTAGGTACAAGAAAACTGTCTCTTCTTATTGTCTATGTTTTGAACCATTCCTGTGATACTAGTTATAGATTCCGATGCTTCACTTCAGGTTTACTGTATCCCTCTGACCTTCTTATTGAAGATGAAACACAGATATTGCATCGGAATCAATTACAAAAGGCACAATGCCGACTTAAGTACAAGAAAACTGACCCATCTTACTGTCTATGTTTTGAACCATTGCTGTGACACTAGTTATTGATTCCGATGCTTCACTTCGGGTTTACTGTATCCCTCTGACCTTCTTATTGACGATGAAACACAGAAATGGCATCGGAATTATGTACAAAAGGCACAATGCCGACTTAAGTACAAGAAAACCGACTCTTCTTACCGTCTATGTTTTGAACCATTCCTGTGACACTAGATATAGATTCCGATGCTTCACTTCAGGTTCAAATGGCTCTGAGAACTATGGGACTCAACTGCTGTGGTCATCTGTCCCCTAGAACTTAGAACTACTTAATCCTAACTAACCTAAGGACATCACACACATCCATGCCCGAGGCAGGATTCGAACCTGCGACCGTAGCGGTCGCACGGTTCCGGACTGCGCGCCTAGAACCACGAGAGCTTCACTTCAGGTTTACTATATAACTCTGACCTTCTTATTGACGATGAAACGCAGAAATCGCATCGGAATTAAATACAAAAAGCACAATGCAGACTTAAGTACAAGAAAAATGACTCTTCTTACTGTCTATGTTTTGAACCATTCCTGTGACACTAGTTATAGATTCCGATGCGTCACCTCAGGTTTACTGTTTCCCTCTGACCTTCTTATTGACGATGACACACAGAAATTACAACGGAATTAAATACAAAAGGCACAATGCCGACTTAAGTACTAGCAAACTGACTCTTCTTACTGTCTGTGTTTGAACCATTCATGTGACACTAGTTATAGATTCCGATGCTTCACTTCAGGTTTACTGTATCCCTCTGACCATCTTATTATTGATGAAACAAAGAAATTGCATCGGAATTAAATACAAAAGGCACAATGCCGACTTAAGTACAAGAATACTGACTCTTCTTACTGTCTATGTTTTGAACCATTCCTGTGACACTAGTTATAGACTCCGATGCTTCACTTCATTTGACTGTATCCCTCTGACCTTCTTATTGACGATGAAACACAGAAATTGCATCGGAATTAAATACAAAAGGCACAATGCCGACTTATGTACAAGAAAACTGACTCTTCTTACTGTCTACGTTTGCACCATTCATGTGACACTAGTTATAGATTCCGATGCGTCACTTCAGGTTTACTGTATCCCTCTGACCTTCTTATTGACGATGAAACACAGAAATTGCATCGGAATTAAATACAAAAGGCACAATTCCGACTTAAGTACAAGAAAACTGACTCTTTTTACTGTCTATGATTGAACCATTCCTGTGACACTAGTTATAGATTCCGATCTTTCACTTCAGGTTTACTGTATCCCTCTGACCTTCTTATTGATGATGAAACACAGAAAATGCATCGGAATTAAATACAAAAGGCACAATGCCGACTTAAGTACAAGAAAACTGTCTCTTCTTACTGTCTATGTTTTGAACCATTCCTGTGACACTAGTTATAGATTCCGATGCTTCACTTCTGGTTTTCTGTATCGCTCTGACCTTCCTATTGACGATGAAACACAGAAATTTCTTCGGAATTATATACAAAGGGCACAATGCCGACTTAAGTAGAAGAAAACTGACTCTTCTTACTGTCTATGTTTTGAACCACTCCTTCGACACATGTTATAGATTACGATGCTTCACTTCAGGTTTACTGTATCCCTCTGACCTTCTTATTCACGATGAAACACAGAAACTACATCGGAATTAAATAGAAAAGGCACAAAGCCGACTTAAGTACAAGAAAACTGACTCTTCTTACTGTCTATGTTTTGAACCATTCCTGTGACACTAGTTATAGATTCCGATGCTTCACCTCAGGTTTACTGTATGCCTCTGACTTTCTTATTGACGATGAAACACAGAAATTTCAACGGGAATTAAATACAAAAGCCACAATGCCGAATTAAGTTCAAGAAAACTGACCCTTCTTACTGTCTATGTTTTGGACCATTCCTCTGACACTAGTTTTAGATTCCGATGCTTCACTGCAGGTTTACTGTATCCCTCTGACCTTCTTATTGACGATGAAACACAGAAATTGCATCGGAATTAAATACAAAAGGCACAATGCCGACTTAAGTACAAGAAAACTGACTCTTCTTGCTCTCTATGTTTTGAACCATTCATGTGACACTAGTTATACATTCCGATGCTTCACTTTAGGTTTACTGTAACCCTCTGACCTTTTTATTGACGATGAAACACAGAAATTGCATCGGGATTAAATACCAAAGGCACAATGCCGACTTAAGTACAAGAAAACTGACTCTTCTTACTGTCTATGTTTTGAACCATTCCTGTGACACTAGTTATAGATTCCGATGATTCACTCAGGTTTACTGTATCCCTCGGACCTTCTTATTGACGGTGAAACATAGAAATTGCATCGGAAATATATACAAAAGGCACAATGCCGACTTAAGTTCAAGAAAACTGACTCTTCCTTCTGTCTATGTTTTGAAACCATTCATGTGACACTACTAATAGATTCCGATGCTTCACTTCTGGTTTTCTGTATCCCTCTGACCTTCTTATTGACGATGAAACACAGAAATTGCATCGGAATGAAATAAAAAAGGAACAATGCCGACTTAGGTACAAGAAAACTGACTCTTCTTACTGTCTATGTTTTGAACCATTCCTGTGACACTAGTTATAGATTCCGATGCTCACTTCAGGTTTACTGTATCCCTCTGACCCTTCTTACTGACGATGAAACACAGAAATTGCATCGGAATTAAATACAAAAGGCACAATGCCGACTTAAGTACAAGAAAACTGACTCTTCCTACTGTCTATGTTTGAACCATTCCTGTGACACTAGTTATAGATTCCGATGCTTCACTTCAGCTTTACTGTATCTCTCGTACCTTCTTATTGACGATGAAACACAGAAATTGCATCGGAATTAAATGCAAAAGGCACAACGCCAACTTAAGTACAAGAAAACTGACTCTTCTTACTGTCTATGTTTTGAACCTTTCATGTGACACTAGTTATAGATTCCGATGCTTCACTTCCGGTATACTGTATCCCTCTGACTTTTTTATTGACGATGAAACACAGAAATTGCATAGGAATTAAATACCAAAGGCACAATGCCGACTTAAGTACAAGAAAACTGACTCTTCCTACTGTCTATGTTTTGAACCATTCTTGTGACACTAGTTATAGATTCCGATGATTCACCTCAGGTTTACTGTATCCCTCGGACCTTCTTATTGACGATGAAACACAGAAATTGCATCGGAAATATATACAAAAGGCACAATGCCGACTTAAGTACAAGAATTCTGACTCTTCTTACTGTCTATGTTTTGAGCCATTCATGTGACACTAATAATAGATTCCGATGCTTCACTTCAGGTTTACTGTATCCCTCTGATCTTCATATTGACGATGAAACACAGAAATTGCATCGGAATGAAATAGAGAAGGAACAATGCCGACTTAGGTACAAGAAAACTGACTCATCTTACTGTCTATGTTTTGAACCATTCCTGTGACACTAGTTACAGATTCCGATGCTTCACTTCATGGTTACTGTATCCCTCTGACCTTCTTATTGACGATGAAACACAGAAATTGCATCGGAATTAAATACAAAACTCACAATGCCGACTTAAGTACAAGAAAACTGACTCTTCCTACTGTCTATGTTTGAACCATTCCTGTGACACTAGTTATTGATTCCGATGCTTCACTTCAGGTTTACTGTATCCCTCTGACCTTCTTGTTGACATTGAAACACAGAAATTGCACCGGAATTAAATACAAAAGGCACAATGCCGACTTAAGTACAAGAAAACTGACTATTCTTCCTGTCTATGTTTTGAACCATTCCTATGACACTAGTTATAGATTCCGATGCTTCACTTCAGGTTTACTGTATCCATCTGACCTTCTTATTGACGATGAAACACAGAAATTGCATCGGAGTTAAATACAAAAGGCACAACGCCGCTTTAGTACAGGAAAACTGACTCTTCTTATAGTCTATGTTTGAACCATTCCTGTGACACTAGTTATAGATTCCGATGCTTCACATCAGTTTTACTGTATCCTTCTGAACTTCTTATTGACTATGGAACACAGATATTGCATCAGAATTAAATTCAAATGGCACAATGACGACCTAAGTACAAGAAAACTGACTCTTCTTACTGTCTATGTTTGAATCATTCCTGTGACACTAAAGTGCGCGTCATATATCTTGGCGGCCGAGTTTAGGTTCGTTCTGCGCATTTGACGTCAGAAATCACAGTCAGCCAATGAACAGAGAACGACGTTGCCAGATCTCGACTGCAGTGCAGAGCACGGACGAGTGTCTTCAATTTTTGAAACGTTCAGTCAGAAATGAAGTAATTGAACAAAAGCAATGTCTTAATAGCAGACTTTCTTTTATAGAAAGTTTGGAAAAAGCATTCTTTATACCAATTGCTTCATATTCTATTAATTAATTGAATCAAACAAACAATAAGCCTCCTGATTCAGGCGATAGCAAGGAAAGGTGTTTGTATCAGTCTCACGAACCGCTTTTTCGCAGTAAAGAACAGCGGTAATTGTTTATTTCCTATTGTACTTCGACGCAACGTGAGTCATCCCAACAGTGTTTGTCGGTATTTTGCAGATGTTTAGAGTGGTTAAGGAGATGACAGAAATGAGTAGCTGCGTTGGCGTAATGGTTAAGGTGTTGGGCTGCTGATCGGAAGATTCTGAGTTCAAGGGCTTGTTGCATTCTAAATATTTTATTTATTTAAAAACAATAGCGAAGTGTCTTACTTAATGAATTTTATTCGTTTGAATGTAATGTTTTGAAATTTCCTGTGCTTCATTATAATCATAATAAGTTTTCAGTTTTTGTAATTTTCTCCTCCAATATTTCTTTTCACAGCAATTAAAAACAACGAAAAGGCACACATACAATATTCAAGTTATCCGTTTTGTTTGTATATCGCCTCTTCCGCAGTCGCTGTTTTACTATTCATATTGAGATATATTCTCTTGCGGCAGTATTAAAAGTATTATTTAGAGCAGAATTTCGGCTCGTACGTTGCCGAGCTATTTGATTATCTGACGGAATTCTTTGCTTCGCTGCTTTGGCAACATCATATTCAATGGTTTCGTCGACTGATCTATGTTTTGGCAAGTATTTGCTGTCCGTTGTGACAAAAACAAAATGTTTGAGCCCTGTGCCGCACTGGCAATATATTTTAGTTTTATGTTTTATTACGTCGAAAATTCAGTTTTGTGTACTTCGCCAACTTCGTTTTAATCAGAACGTTTTAGAAAAATCGAAATGACTCTGGTATAAAGAAAGTTTTGTTACAGTTGCTAAAGATAGAATATTTCCCAATTTATAAACACTGTTTATGTTATAAAGGGTGTTCATTTTATGGGAACATTGAAATCTCTTGAAAACGACACACAGAGCCAAAAGAAATCCTAATGAAAATTAGTTCCTTCCGGAAGGGGACATCAAATTATAACAAATTTGACTACAAATTCGTCGAATTTGGTATCATTGGATGCCCCCCTCTGAGACAAAAAAATATAGTTATAAATTTGTTTGATCCGATGTGTAGATTTGCGGATATTTCAATGTCTCCAATTAAAATGAACACACTGTATAGTTGGAACCATGAACGACTGCGGTCGATTTAAGGCTCGTTCTACGCACCTGACGTCTCGCATCCGCTGACAGCTAATGAGTGTTCAGTAGTTTTCTGAACGGTCTGCTGGGAATGTCTTGGCGAGTGCGAGTGTTAAATGTGATTGTAGTTATTCTTTGGTGAATTTTTATCGCATTTGTTGCAAGTTGTCATGGCTGATAATGGTGGTAAGCGACAAGCTCTCCATAAACAGGCGAGGGACATAATTTACCGGATTCACGCTTTTTTCAAGCGCGAAGCAGAAAACGGTGGACATATCACGGATGTCGCCAGATCTCAGGAACGCACTGCAGAAGCGACAGGCGTTAGCTTGAGAACCGTTCAGCGGATTGCCAATGAAGGAAAGTTATCTACGGAGACCTGTGGAAGCCCACTTTTCAGATCGCCAGGGAAATATCGCACTCGTGAGAGGACTGTAACTAATTTAGATAATTTCGACAAAGATGTTCTAAGACGAGAAGTGCTCAACATGTACAACACAGGCGAATTTCCTACTGTAAAAAAAATCACTGTGAAAATGCGTGAAACCATAAATTTTAAAGGTAACATGACTTCAATAAATAGAATACTTAAAAACATTGGATTCAAATATGTACATACAAACGACGGAAGAAAGTTTTTAATGGAACGTAGTGATATCGCTGCTTCAAGGGCACAGTTTTTAAGACGTATTATTGAAGTAAGAAAATCCGGGAATAAGAACATTATTTTCTTGGACGAAACATGGGTGAACCAAAATCACACAAGGAAAGCGTGTTGGAAAATGAGTGATGGTTCGGGTGGGTTTAAAGTACCAGTTGGTAAAGGTGGACGAATAATTGTGCTTCACGCTGGTTCTGCTTCTGGATTCATTCCAGAAAGCAAATTAGTGTTCCGGGCAAAAAAAAGAAATTCAGGGGATTATCATTCCGAAATGAACTCTGAGACATTTAAATTGTGGTTTAGGAATCAGTTTCTCCCTTACTTACCTGCAAACTTGGTGATTGTAATGGACAATGCGAGTTATCACTCTGTTGTTGACAAGACACCCACAACAAGTACAAAAAAAGCCGATATCATGTGATGGCTTGCAAGTAAAAATATTCCACATACTGCCAACCAAACTCGTGCTGAAATGTTGAATCTTGTAGTGCTTCATAAGCCTCGCACAAAAGTTTATGAAATCGATTGTATTGCACAGGAACACGGACACACAGTTTTGCGTTTGCCACCGTACCATTGCCAATACAATCCGATAGAGTTAATTTGGGCACAAGTGAAAGGGTATGTCGCAGAACGAAACGTGACATTTAAAATTGCCGATACAGAAAGGCTTCTGCACGAAGCACTTGACAGAATTACTTCTTCAGCATGGGCTGAATGTGTTCGGCATGCACAAAGGCTACAGGAGGAGGACATGGACAGGGAAATTGTAATTGACAATCTGCTTGAACCCATCGTCATAACTCTAAGACCTGATGATTCGGACTGCGACACTGACTACAGCGATGCAGAAGACTATCGCAGCGATTGACAACAATGAAGGGTAAGGCACATACACAATAATACTCATGATCTCTTTCTTGTTTTTGTTCCACAGTTGCAATTTTACCAATGGTATTGAAATATATTCCTCTTCTGCAACTGTAATAAGCGTCTTATTTAGACCAGACGCGTTTTTTCTCTTTTGAAGCATCTTCATTGGACAGCATTTTGTCTCCTCCATTGCCAAGTCACCTTTCGTAGTTTTGTGCTGAGGTAACACAATATTCAACGTTTGTGTCGGCCGATCAGTGTTTTAGCAAATAAATGCTTTTTGTGTGTGCCACACACAAAAATTATATTTGACATAGCTCAGAGCACTGATACACAGTATATTCAAGCCCTAATGTTCTTGTAAGTCCACAGGTTTTGTTTAACGTATTTTGTGTACTTCCTTTTGATTGATTGAAGTGCTTTAAAATAAAGTCAAACGCGGCCGGTGTAAATAAAACTTTTATTACAGTCGCGAAAGACGGAGTATTTCTCAATATTACATACGACACCAATCTGGTACTTAAATTAAACGAGATGTTGTTATACAGTAAATTTTATATGAAATTTAGGTATCTTGTCTACATTTCATTCTCAACAATGTGGTAACAACAATCGAACATACAGAAAGTATACGCTATGAACTTTACCTCTGCAAACTCTTCAAAATTTCGTGCAATGGTTTACTACATTTAATGCTGCAATATAACTGCGTTGAAAATCGAAACAAAATTAAGTCATTTATGAGGGGAAGGTATCAGTCAAGAAGATGTGTCAAAATCAAATTTTTGGGCCAAATACTTTTTGTGAAATCGAATGATAAGTGTGTCAAATCAGTCGGAACACTATGTGTCTGCACAGGCGAGCAGTGCAGTGGTTACAAAATCGCGCACGGCGTGGAATGCGGGGAGCACGTCTCTGTAGCAGCGAAAGGTTTAATGCGGCCGTGGTGGCTTTACTTCATAAACTGCGCGCTCCCCCCTAAACGTAAGTTTGAGAACTACACTGCTACGGCGCTGCTTCTCTTGGCGCGTACAACTGGCAACGCTGCAATCTCTCGCGTCGGGGCGGGCATGCGCGAGCCGCCAAGATAAATGAATTGAACTATAGTTATAGATTCCGACGCTTCACTTCAGGTTTACTGTATCCCTCTGACCTTCTAATTGGAGGTGAAACACAGAAATTACATCGGAATTAAATAGAAAAGGCACAATGCCGACTTCAGTACAAGAAAACTGACTCTTCTTACTGTCTATGTTTTGAACCATTCCTGTGACCCTAGTTATAGATTCCGATGCTTCACCTCAAATTTACTGTATCCCTCTGACCTTCTTATTGACGATGAAACACAGAAATTGCAACGGAATTAAATACAAAAGGCACAATGCCGAATTAAGTACAAGAAGACTGACCCTTCTTACTGTCTATGTTTTGAACCATTCCTGTGACACTAGTTTTAGATTCCGATGCTTCACAGCAGGTTTACTGTATCCCTCTGACCTTCTTATTGACGATGAAACACAGAAATAGCATCGGAATTAAATACAAAAGGCACAATGCCTACTTAAGTACAAGATAACTGACTCTTCTAACTGTCTATGTTTTGATCCATTCCTGTGACACTAGTTATAGATTCCGATGCTTCACTTCTGGTTTACTGTATCCCTCTGACCTTCTTATTGACGATGAAACACAGATATTTCTTCGGAATTAAATACAAAAGGCACAATGCCGACTTAAGTAGAAGAAAACTGACTCTTCTTACTGTCTATGTTTTGAACCACACCTTCGACACTAGTTATAGATTCCGATGCTTCACTTCAGGTTTACTGTATCCCTTTGACCTTCTAATTGACGATGAAAATCAGAAATTACATCGGAATTAAATAGAAAAGGCACAAAGCCGACTTAAGTACAAGAAAACTGACTCTTCTTACTGTCTATGTTTTGAACCATTCCTGTGACACTAGTTATAGATTCCGATGCTTCACCTCAGGTTTACTGTATCCCTCTGACCTTCTTATTGACGATGAAACACAGAAATTGCAACGGAATTAAATACAAAAGGCACAATGCCGAATTAAGTACAAGAAGACTGACCCTTCTTACTGTCTATGTTTTGAACCATTCCTGTGACACTAGTTTTAGATTCCGATGCTTCACAGCAGGTTTACTGTATCCCTCTGACCTTCTTATTGACGATGAAACACAGAAATAGCATCGGAATTAAATACAAAAGGCACAATGCCTACTTAAGTACAAGATAACTGACTCTTCATACTGCCTATGTTTGAACCATTCATGTGACACTAGTTATAGATTCCGATGCTTCACTTCAGGTTTACTGTATCCCTGTGACCTTCTTAATGACGATGAAACACAGAAATTGCATGGAATTAAATACAAAAGGCACAATGCCGACTTAAGTACAAGAAAACTGACTCTTCTTGCTGTCTATGTTTATGAACCATTCATGTGACACTAGTTATAGATTCCGATGCTTCACTTTAGGTTTACTGTATCCCTCTGACCTTTTTATTGACGATGAAACACAGAAATTGCATCGGAATTAAATATCAAAGGCACAATGCCGACTTAAGCACAAGAAAACTGACTCTTCTTATTGTCTATGTTTTGAACCATCCCTGTGACACTAGTTATAGTTTCCGATGATTCGCTTCAGGTTTACTGTGTCCCTCTGACCTTCTTATTGACGATGAAACACAGAAATTGCATCGGAAATATATACAAAAGGCACAATGCCGACTTAAGTACAAGAAAACTGACTCTTCTTTCTGGGCTATGTTTTGAACCATTCATGTGACACTAATATAGATTCCGATGCTTCACTTCAGGTAAACTGTATCCCTCTGACCTTCTTATTGACGATGAAACACAGAAATTGCATCGGAATTAAATAGAAAAGGCACAATGCCGACTTAAGTACAAGAAAACTGACTCTTCTTACTGTCTATGTTTTGAAACCATTCCTGTGACACTAGTTATAGATTCCGTTGCTTCACCTCAGGTTTACTGTATCCCTCTGACCTTCTTATTGACGATGAAACACAGAAATTGCAACGGAATTAAATACAAAAGGCACCAATGCCGAATTAAGTACAAGAAGACAGACCCTTCTTACTGTCTATGTTTTGAACCATTCCTGTGACACTAGTTTTATATTCTGATGCTTCACAGCAGGTTTACTGTATCCCTCTGACCTTCTTATTGACGATGAAACACAGAAATAGCATCGGAATTAAATACAAAAGGCACAATGCCTACTTAAGTACAAGATAACTGACTCTTCATACTGCCTATGTTTGAACCATTCATGTGACACTAGTTATAGATTCCGAAGCTTCACTTCAGGTTTACTGTATCCCTGTGACCTTCTTAATGACGATGAAACACAGAAATTGCATGGGAATTAAATACAAAAGGCACAATGCCGACTAAGTACAAGAAAACTGACTCTTCTTGCTGTCTATGTTATGAACCATTCATGTGACACTAGTTATAAATTCCGATGCTTCACTTTAGGTTTACTGTATCCCTCTGTCCTTTTTATTGACGATGAAACACAGAAATTGCATCGGAATTAAATATCAAAGGCACAATGCCGACTTAAGCACAAGAAAACTGACTCTTCTTACTGTCTATGTTTTGAACCATTCCTGTGACACTAGTTATAGTTTCCGATGATTCGCTTCAGGTTTACTGTGTCCCTCTGACCTTCTTATTGACGATGAAACACAGAAATTGCATGGGAAATATATACAAAAGGCACAATGCCGACTTAAGTACAAGAAAACTGACTCTTCTTTCTGTCTATGTTTTGAACCATTCATGTGACACTAATAATAGATTCCGATGCTTCACTTCAGGTATACTGTATCCCTCTGACCTTCTTATTGACGATGAAACACAGAAATTGCATCGGAATTAAATACAAAAGGCACAATGCCGACTTAAGTATAGGAAAACTGACTCTTCCTACTGTCTATGTTTGAACCATTCCTGTGACACTAGTTATAGATTCCGATGCATCACTTCAGCTTTACTGTATCCCTCTTACCTTCTTATTGACGATGAAACACAGAAATTGAATCGGAATTAAATGCAAAAGGCACAACGCCGACTTAAGTACAAGAAATTTGACCCTTCTTACTGTCTATGTTTTGAACGATTCCTGTGACACTAGTTTTAGATTCCGGTGCTTCACTGCAGGTTTACTGTATCCCTCTGACCTTCTTATTGACGATGAAACACAGAAATAGCATCGGAATTAAATACAAAAGGCACAATGCCGACTTAAGTACTAGATAACTGACTCTTCTTACTGTCTATGTTTGAACCATTCATGTGACACTAGTTATTGAATCCCATGCTTCACTTCAGGTTTACTGTATCCCTCTGACCTTCTTGTTGACATTGAAACACAGAAATTGCACCGGAATTAAATACAGAAGGCACAATGCAGACTTATGTACAAGAAAACTGACTATTCTTCCTGTCTATGTTTTGAACCATTCCTGTGACACTAGTTATAGATTCCGATGCTTCACTTCAGGTTTACTGTATTCCTCTGACCTTCTTATTGACGATGAAACACAGAAATTGCATCGGAATTAAATGCAAAAGCACAATGCCGACTTAAGTACAAGAAAATTAAATCTTCTTACTGTCTATGTTTTGATCCATTCCTGTGACACTAGTTATAGATTCCGATGCTTCACTTCAGGTTTACTGTATCCCTGTGACCTTCTTATTGACGGTGAAACATAGAAATTGCATCGGAATTAGATAGAAAAGGAACAATGCCGACTTAGGTAAAAGAAAACTGACACTTCATGCTGTCTTTGTTCTGAACCATTCCTGTGACACTAGTTATAGATTCCGATGCTTCACTTCAGGTTTACTGTATCCCTCTGACCTTCTTATTGAAGATGAAACACAGGTATTGCGTCGGAATTAAATACAAAAGGCACAATGCCGACTTAAGTACAAGAAAACTGACTCTTCTTACTGTCTATGTTTTGAACCATTCCTGTGACACTAGTTATAGATTCCGATGCTTCACTTCAGGTTTACTGTATCCCTCTGACCTTCTTATTGACGATGAAACACAGAAATTGCAACGGAATTATATACAAAAGGCACAATGCCGACTTAAGTACAAGAAAACTGACTCTTCTTACTGTCTACGTTTTGAACCATTCCTGTGACACTAGATATAGATTCCGATGCTTCACTTTAGGTTTACTGTATCCCTCTGACCTTTTTATTGACGATGAAACACAGAAATTGCATCGGAATTAAATATCAAAGGCACAATGCCGACTTAAGCACAAGAAAACTGACTCTTCTTATTGTCTATGTTTTGAACCATCCCTGTGACACTAGTTATAGTTTCCGATGATTCGCTTCAGGTTTACTGTGTCCCTCTGACCTTCTTATTGACGATGAAACACAGAAATTGCATCGGAAATATATACAAAAGGCACAATGCCGACTTAAGTACAAGAAAACTGACTCTTCTTTCTGGCTATGTTTTGAACCATTCATGTGACACTAATAATAGATTCCGATGCTTCACTTCAGGTAAACTGTATCCCTCTGACCTTCTTATTGACGATGAAACACAGAAATTGCATCGGAATTAAATAGAAAAGGCACAATGCCGACTTAAGTACAAGAAAACTGACTCTTCTTACTGTCTATGTTTTGAACCATTCCTGTGACACTAGTTATAGATTCCGATGCTTCACCTCAGGTTTACTGTATCCCTCTGACCTTCTTATTGACGATGAAACACAGAAATTGCAACGGAATTAAATACAAAAGGCACAATGCCGAATTAAGTACAAGAAGACAGACCCTTCTTACTGTCTATGTTTTGAACCATTCCTGTGACACTAGTTTTATATTCTGATGCTTCACAGCAGGTTTACTGTATCCCTCTGACCTTCTTATTGACGATGAAACACAGAAATAGCATCGGAATTAAATACAAAAGGCACAATGCCTACTTAAGTACAAGATAACTGACTCTTCATACTGCCTATGTTTGAACCATTCATGTGACACTAGTTATAGATTCCGAAGCTTCACTTCAGGTTTACTGTATCCCTGTGACCTTCTTAATGACGATGAAACACAGAAATTGCATGGGAATTAAATACAAAAGGCACAATGCCGACTTAAGTACAAGAAAACTGACTCTTCTTGCTGTCTATGTTATGAACCATTCATGTGACACTAGTTATAAATTCCGATGCTTCACTTTAGGTTTACTGTATCCCTCTGTCCTTTTTATTGACGATGAAACACAGAAATTGCATCGGAATGAAATATCAAAGGCACAATGCCGACTTAAGCACAAGAAAACTGACTCTTCTTACTGTCTATGTTTTGAACCATTCCTGTGACACTAATTATAGTTTCCGATGATTCGCTTCAGGTTTACTGTGTCCCTCTGACCTTCTTATTGACGATGAAACACAGAAATTGCATGGGAAATATATACAAAAGGCACAATGCCGACTTAAGTACAAGAAAACTGACTCTTCTTTCTGTCTATGTTTTGAACCATTCATGTGACACTAATAATAGATTCCGATGCTTCACTTCAGGTATACTGTATCCCTCTGACCTTCTTATTGACGATGAAACACAGAAATTGCATCGGAATTAAATACAAAAGGCACAATGCCGACTTAAGTATAGGAAAACTGACTCTTCCTACTGTCTATGTTTGAACCATTCCTGTGACACTAGTTATAGATTCCGATGCATCACTTCAGCTTTACTGTATCCCTCTTACCTTCTTATTGACGATGAAACACAGAAATTGAATCGGAATTAAATGCAAAAGGCACAACGCCGACTTAAGTACAAGAAATTTGACCCTTCTTACTGTCTATGTTTTGAACGATTCCTGTGACACTAGTTTTAGATTCCGGTGCTTCACTGCAGGTTTACTGTATCCCTCTGACCTTCTTATTGACGATGAAACACAGAAATAGCATCGGAATTAAATACAAAAGGCACAATGCCGACTTAAGTACTAGATAACTGACTCTTCTTACTGTCTATGTTTGAACCATTCATGTGACACTAGTTATTGAATCCCATGCTTCACTTCAGGTTTACTGTATCCCTCTGACCTTCTTGTTGACATTGAAACACAGAAATTGCACCGGAATTAAATACAGAAGGCACAATGCAGACTTATGTACAAGAAAACTGACTATTCTTCCTGTCTATGTTTTGAACCATTCCTGTGACACTAGTTATAGATTCCGATGCTTCACTTCAGGTTTACTGTATTCCTCTGACCTTCTTATTGACGATGAAACACAGAAATTGCATCGGAATTAAATGCAAAAGCACAATGCCGACTTAAGTACAAGAAAATTAAATCTTCTTACTGTCTATGTTTTGATCCATTCCTGTGACACTAGTTATAGATTCCGATGCTTCACTTCAGGTTTACTGTATCCCTGTGACCTTCTTATTGACGGTGAAACATAGAAATTGCATCGGAATTAGATAGAAAAGGAACAATGCCGACTTAAGTAAAAGAAAACTGACACTTCATGCTGTCTTTGTTCTGAACCATTCCTGTGACACTAGTTATAGATTCCGATGCTTCACTTCAGGTTTACTGTATCCCTCTGACCTTCTTATTGAAGATGAAACACAGGTATTGCATCGGAATTAAATACAAAAGGCACAATGCCGACTTAAGTACAAGAAAACTGACTCTTCTTACTGTCTATGTTTTGAACCATTCCTGTGACACTAGTTATAGATTCCGATGCTTCACTTCAGGTTTACTGTATCCCTCTGACCTTCTTATTGACGATGAAACACAGAAATTGCAACGGAATTATATACAAAAGGCACAATGCCGACTTAAGTACAAGAAAACTGACTCTTCTTACTGTCTACGTTTTGAACCATTCCTGTGACACTAGATATAGATTCCGATGCTTCACTTCAGTTTTGCTGTATCCCTCAGGCTTCTTATTAACGATGAAACGCAGAAATCGCATCGGAATTAAATACAAAAAGCACAATGCCGACTTCAGTACAAGAAATCTGACTCTTCTTAAACTCTATGTTTTGAACCATTCATGTGACACTAGTTATAGCTTCCGATGCTTCACTTCAGGTTTACTGTATCCATCAGACCTTCGTATTGACGATGAAACACAGAAATTGCATCGGAATTAGATAGAAAAGGAACATTGCCGACATAAGTACAAGAAAACTGACTCTTCCTACTGTCTATGTTAGTACCATTCCTGTGACACTAGTTATTGATTCCGATGCTTCACTTCAGGTTTACTGTATCCCTCTGACCTTCTTGTTGACATTGAAACACAGAAATTGCACCGGAATTAAATACAAAAGGCACAATGCCGACTTAAGTACTAGAAAACTGACTTTCTTCCTGTCTATGTTTTGAACCATTCCTATGACACTAGTTATATATTCCGATGCTTCACTTCAGGTTTACTGTATCCCTCTGACCTTCTTATTGACGATGAAACACAGAAATTGCCTCGGAGTTAAATACAAAAGGCACAACGCCGACTTAAGTACAAGGAAACTGACTCTTCTTACAGTCTATGTTTTGAACCATTCCAGTGACACTAGTTATGGATTCCGATGCTTCACTTCAGCTTTACTGTATCCCTCTGACCTTCTTATTGACGATGAAACACAGATATTGCATCGGAATTAAATACAAATGGCACAATGACGACATAAGTACAAGAAAACAACCTCCTCTTACTGTCTATGTTTTGAACCATTCCTGTGACGCTAGTTATAGATTCCGATGCTTCACTTCAGGTTTACTGTTTTCCTCTGACCTTCTAATTGACGATGAAACACAGAAATTGCATCGGAATTAAATGCAAAAGCACAACGCCGACTTGAGTACAAGAAAACTGAATCTTCTTACTGTCTATGTTTTGATCCATTCCTGTGACACTAGTTATAGATTCCGATGCTTCACTTCAGGTTTACTGTATCCCTCTGACCTTCTTATTGACGGTGAAACATAGAAATTGCATCGGAATTAGATAGAAAAGGAACAATGCCGACTTAAGTACAAGAAAACTGACACTTCATACTGTGTATGTTCTGAACCATTCCTGTGACACTAGTTATAGTTTCCGATGCTTCACTTTTTTTTTACTGTATCCCTCTGACCTTCTTATTGAAGATGAAAGACAGGTATTGCATCGGAATTAAATTCAAAAGGCACAATGCCGACTTAAGTACAAGAAAACTGACTCTTCTTACATTCTATGTTTTGAACCATTCATGTGACACTAGTTATAGCTTCCGATGCTTCACTTCAGGTTTACTGTATCCATCAGACCTTCTTATTGACGATGAAACACAGAAATTGCATCGGAATTAGATAGAAAAGGAACAATGCCGCCTTAAGTACAAGTAAACTGACTCTTCATACTGTCTATGTTTTGAACCATTCCTGTGACACTAGTTTTAGATTCCGGTGCTTCACTGCAGGTTTACTGTATCCCTCTGACCTTCTTATTGACGATGAAACACAGAAATAGCATCGGAATTAAATACAAAAGGCACAATGCCGACTTAAGTACAAGATAACTGACTCTTCTTACTGTCTATGTTTGAACCATTCATGTGACACTAGTTATAGATTCCGATGCTTCACTTCAGGTTTACTGTATCCCTGTGACCATCTTATTGACGATGAAACACAGAAATTGCATCGGAATTAAATACAAAAGGCACAATGCCGACTTAAGTACAAGAAAACTGACTCTTCCTACTGTCTATGTTAGAACCATTCCTGTGACACTAGTTATTGAATCCCATGCTTCACTTCAGGTTTACTGTATCCCTCTGACCTTCTTGTTGACATTGAAACACAGAAATTGCACCGGAATTAAATACAGAAGGCACAATGCCGACTTATGTACAAGAAAACTGACTATTCTTCCTGTCTATGTTTTGAACCATTCCTGTGACACTAGTTATAGATTCCGATGCTTCACTTCAGGTTTACTGTATTCCTCTGACCTTCTTATTGACGATGAAACACAGAAATTGCATCGGAATTAAATGCAAAAGCACAATGCCGACTTAAGTACAAGAAAATTAAATCTTCTTACTGTCTATGTTTTGATCCATTCCTGTGACACTAGTTATAGATTCCGATGCTTCACTTCAGGTTTACTGTATCCCTGTGACCTTCTTATTGACGGTGAAACATAGAAATTGCATCGGAATTAGATAGAAAAGGAACAATGCCGACTTAAGTAAAAGAAAACTGACACTTCATGCTGTCTTTGTTCTGAACCATTCCTGTGACACTAGTTATAGATTCCGATGCTTCACTTCAGGTTTACTGTATCCCTCTGACCTTCTTATTGAAGATGAAACACAGGTATTGCATCGGAATTAAATACAAAAGGCACAATGCCGACTTAAGTACAAGAAAACTGACTCTTCTTACTGTCTATGTTTTGAACCATTCCTGTGACACTAGTTATAGATTCCGATGCTTCACTTCAGGTTTACTGTATCCCTCTGACCTTCTTATTGACGATGAAACACAGAAATTGCAACGGAATTATATACAAAAGGCACAATGCCGACTTAAGTACAAGAAAACTGACTCTTCTTACTGTCTACGTTTTGAACCATTCCTGTGACACTAGATATAGATTCCGATGCTTCACTTCAGTTTTGCTGTATCCCTCAGGCTTCTTATTAACGATGAAACGCAGAAATCGCATCGGAATTAAATACAAAAAGCACAATGCCGACTTCAGTACAAGAAATCTGACTCTTCTTAAACTCTATGTTTTGAACCATTCATGTGACACTAGTTATAGCTTCCGATGCTTCACTTCAGGTTTACTGTATCCATCAGACCTTCGTATTGACGATGAAACACAGAAATTGCATCGGAATTAGATAGAAAAGGAACATTGCCGACATAAGTACAAGAAAACTGACTCTTCCTACTGTCTATGTTAGTACCATTCCTGTGACACTAGTTATTGATTCCGATGCTTCACTTCAGGTTTACTGTATCCCTCTGACCTTCTTGTTGACATTGAAACACAGAAATTGCACCGGAATTAAATACAAAAGGCACAATGCCGACTTAAGTACTAGAAAACTGACTATTCTTCCTGTCTATGTTTTGAACCATTCCTATGACACTAGTTATATATTCCGATGCTTCACTTCAGGTTTACTGTATCCCTCTGACCTTCTTATTGACGATGAAACACAGAAATTGCCTCGGAGTTAAATACAAAAGGCACAACGCCGACTTAAGTACAAGGAAACTGACTCTTCTTACAGTCTATGTTTTGAACCATTCCAGTGACACTAGTTATGGATTCCGATGCTTCACTTCAGCTTTACTGTATCCCTCTGACCTTCTTATTGACGATGAAACACAGATATTGCATCGGAATTAAATACAAATGGCACAATGACGACATAAGTACAAGAAAACAACCTCCTCTTACTGTCTATGTTTTGAACCATTCCTGTGACGCTAGTTATAGATTCCGATGCTTCACTTCAGGTTTACTGTTTTCCTCTGACCTTCTTATTGACGATGAAACACAGAAATTGCATCGGAATTAAATGCAAAAGCACAACGCCGACTTGAGTACAAGAAAACTGAATCTTCTTACTGTCTATGTTTTTATCCATTCCTGTGACACTAGTTATAGATTCCGATGCTTCACTTCAGGTTTACTGTATCCCTCTGACCTTCTTATTGACGGTGAAACATAGAAATTGCATCGGAATTAGATAGAAAAGGAACAATGCCGACTTAAGTACAAGAAAACTGACACTTCATACTGTGTATGTTCTGAACCATTCCTGTGACACTAGTTATAGTTTCCGATGCTTCACTTTTTTTTTACTGTATCCCTCTGACCTTCTTATTGAAGATGAAAGACAGGTATTGCATCGGAATTAAATTCAAAAGGCACAATGCCGACTTAAGTACAAGAAAACTGACTCTTCTTACATTCTATGTTTTGAACCATTCATGTGACACTAGTTATAGCTTCCGATGCTTCACTTCAGGTTTACTGTATCCATCAGACCTTCTTATTGACGATGAAACACAGAAATTGCATCGGAATTAGATAGAAAAGGAACAATGCCGCCGTAAGTACAAGTAAACTGACTCTTCATACTGTCTATGTTTTGAACCATTCCTGTGACACTAGTTATAGATTCCGATGCTTCACTTCAGGTATACTGCATCCCTCTGACCTTCTTATTGAAGATGAAACACAGATATTGCATCGGAATTAGATACAAAAGGCACAATGCCGACTTAAGTCCCAGAAAACTGACTCTTCTTACTATGTTTTGATCCATTCCTGTGACACTAGATATAGATTCCGATGCTTCACTTCAGGTTTACTGTATCCCTCTGAACTTCTTAATGACGATGAAACGCAGAAGTCGAATCGGAATTAAATACAAAAAGCACAATGCCGACATAAGTACAGGAAAACTGACTCTTCTTACTATCAATGTTTGAACCATTCCTGTGACACTAGTTATTGATTCCGATGCTTTACTTCAGGTTTACTGTATCCCTCTGACCTTCTTAATGACGATGAAACGCAGAAGTCGAATCGGAATTAAATACAAAAAGCACAATGCCGACATAAGTACAGGAAAACTGACTCTTCTTACTGTCAATGTTTGAACCATTCCTGTGACACTAGTTATTGATTCCGATGCTTTACTTCAGGTTTACTGTATCCCTCTGACTTTCTTATTGACGAAGAAACACAGATATTGCATCGGAGTTATATACAAAAGGCACAATGCCGACTTTTGTACAAGAAAACTGACTCTTCTTACTCTCCATGTTTTGAACCATTCATGTGACACAAATTATAGATTCCGATGCGTCACTTCAGGTTTACTGTATCTTTGTGACCTTCTTATTGACGATGATACACAGAACTTGCATCGGAATTAAATACAAACGGCACAATGCCGACTTATGTACAAGAAAACTGACTCTTCTTACTGTCTATATTGAACCATTCATGGAACACTAGTTATAGATACCGATGCTTCACTTCATGTTTACTGTATCTTGCTGACAATCTGATTGAGGATAAAACACAGAAATTGCATCGGAATTAAATACAAAATTCACAATGCCGACTTAAGTACAAGAAGACTGACTCTTCCTACTGTCTATGTTTTGAACCATTCGTGTGACACTAGTTATAGATACCGATGCTTCACTTCAGGTTTACTGTATCCCTCTGATCGTCTTATTGACGATGAAACACAGAAATTGCATCGGAATTAAATACAAAAGGCACAATGCCGGCTCAGGTACATGAAATCTTTCTCTTCTTACTGTCTATGTTTTGAACCTTTCCTGTGAGACCGGTTTTAGATTCCTATGCTTCACATCAGCATTACTGTATCCCTTGGATCTTCTTATTGACGACGAAACACTGAAATTGCATCGGAATTAAATACGAAAATTACAATGCCGACTTAAGTACAAGAAAACTGACTCTACTTACTGTCTTTGTTTTGAACCATTCCTGTGACACTAGCTATAGATTCCGATGCTTCACTTCAGGCTAACTGTATCCCTCTGACCTTCTTACTGACGATGAAACACAGAAAATGCATCGGAATTAAATAAAAAAGACACAATGCCGACTTAAGTACAAGAAAACTGACTCTTCTTACTGTTTATGTTTTAAACCATTCATGTGACACTAGTTATAGATTCCGATGCTTTACTCAAGGTTTACTGTATTCCTCTGGCCTTCTTATTGACGATGAATCACAGAAATTACTTCGGAATTAAATACAAAAGGCACAATGCCGACTTAAGTACAAGAAGACTGACTCTTCTTACTGTCTAACTTTTGATCCATTCCTGTGACACTAGTTATAGATTCCGATGCTTCACTTCAGGTTTACTGTATCCCTCTGACCAACTTATTGACGATGATACATAGAAAATGCATCGGAATTAAATAGAAAAGGAACAGTGCCGACTTAAGTACAAGAAAACTGACTCTTCTTACTGTCTATGTTTTGAATCATTCCTATGACACTAGATATAGATTCCGATGCTTCACTTCACGTTTACTGTATCCCTCTGACCTTCCTATTGACGATGAAACACAGAAATTGCATCGGAATTAAATAGAAAAAGCACAATGCCGACTTAAGTACAAGAAAACTGACTCTTCTTACTGTCTATGTTTTGAAACATTCATGTGACACTAGTTATAAATTCAGATGCTTGACTTCAGGTTGACTGTATCCCTCTGACCTTCTTATTGACGATGAAACACAGAAATTGCATCGGAATTAAATACAAAAGGCACAATGCCGACTTAAGTACAAGAAAACTGACTCCTCATACTGTCTATTGTTTGAACCATTCCTGTGACACTAGTTATGGATTCCGATGCTTCACTTCAGGTTTACTGTATCCCTCTGACCTTCTTATTGACGATGAAACACAGAAATTGCATCGGAATTAAATACAAGAGGCACAATGCCGACTTAAGTACAAGAAAACTGACTCTTCTTACTGTCTATGATTTAAACCATTCATGTGACACTAGATATAGATTCCGATCCTTTACTCCAGGTTTACTGTATCCCTCTGACCTTCTTATTGACGATGAATCACAAATATTGCTTCGGAATTAAATACAAATGGCCCAATGCCGACTTAAGTACAAGAAAACTGACTCTTCTTACTGTCTATGTTTGGATCCATTCCTGTGACACTAGTTATAGATTCCGATGCTTCCCTTCAGGTGTACTGTATCCCTCTGACCTTCTAATTGACGATGAAACATAGAAATTGCATCGGAATTAAATAGAAAAGGAACAATGCCAACTTAAGTTCAAGATAACTGACTCTTCTTACTGTCTATGTTTTGAACAATTCCTGTGACACTAGTTATAGATTCCGATGCTTCACTTTTGGTTTACTGTAACCCTCTGACCTTCTTATTGAAGATGAAAGACAGGTATTGGATCGGAATTAAATACAAAAGGCACAATGCCGACTTAAGTACAAGAAAACTGACTCTTCTTACTGTCTATGATTTGAACCATTCCTGTGACACAAGATATAGATTCCGATGCTTCACTTCAGGTTTACTGTATCCCTCAGGCTTCTTATTAACGATGAAACGCAGAAATCGCATCGGAATTAAATACAAAAAACAGAATGCCGACTTAAGTACCAGAAAACTGACTCTTCATACTGTCTATGTTTGATCCATTCCTGTGACACTAGATATAGATTCCGATGCTTCACTTCAGGTTTACTGTATCCCTCTGAACTTCTTAATGACGATGAAACACAGAAATTGCATTGAAATTAAATACAAACGGCAAAATGCCTACTTAAGTACAAGAAAACTGACTCTTCTTACTCTCTATGTTTTGAACCATTCATGTGACACCAATTATAGATACCGATGCTTCACTTCAGGTTAACTGTATCCCTCTGATCTTCTTATTGGCGATGAAACACAGAAATTGCATCGGAATTAAATACATAGGCACAATGCCGACTTATGTACAAATAAACTGACTCTTCTTACTGTCTACGTTTGAACCAATCATGTGACACTAGTTATAGATTCCGATGCTTCACTTCAGTTTTACTGTATCCCTCTGACCTTCTTATTGACGACGAAACACAGAAATCGCATCGGAATTAAATACTAAAGGCACAATGCCGACATAAGTACAGGAAAACTGACTCTTCTTACTGCAAATGTTTGAACCATTCCTGTGACACTAGTTATAGATTCCGATGCTTTACTCCAGTTTTACTGTATCCCTCTGACCTTTTTATTGACGATGAATCACAAAAATTGCTTCGGAATTAAATACAAATGGCACAATGCCGACTTAAGTACAAGAAAACTGACTCTTCTTACTGTCTATGTTTGGATCCATTCCTGTGACACTAGTTATAGATTCCGATGCTTCACTTCAGGTGTACTGTATCCCTCTGACCTTCTAATTGACGATGAAACATAGAAATTGCATCGGAATTAAATAGAAAAGGAACAATGCCCACTTAAGTACAAGAAAACTGACTCTTCTTACTGTCTATGTTTGGAACCATTCCTGTGACACTAGTTATAGATTCCGATGCTTCACTTCAGGTTTACTGTATCCTTCTGACCTTCTTATTGACGATGAAACGCAGAAATTGCATCGGAATTATATAGAAAAGGTACAATGCCAACTTAAGTACAAGAAAACTGACTCTTCTTACTGTCTATGTTTTGAACCATTCCTGTGACACTAAATATAGATTCCGATGCTTCACTTCAGGTTTACTGTATCCCTCTGACCTTCTTATTGACGATGAAACACAGAAATTGCATCGGAATTAAATACAAAAAGCACAATGCCGACTTAAGTACAAGAAAACTGACTTTTCTAACTGTCTATGAATTGAACCATTCATGTGACACTAGTTATAGATTCCGATGCTTCACTTCAGGTTTACTGTATTTCTCTGACCTTCTTATTGACGATGAAACACAGAATTTGCATCGGAATTTAATACAAAAGGCACAATGCCGGCTTAAGTACAAGAAAACTGACTCTTCTTACTGTCTAAGTTTTGAACCATTCCTGTGCCACTAGTTATAGATTCCGATGCTTCACTTCAGGTTTACTGTATGCCTCTGAACTTTTTATTGTTGATGAAACACAGAAATTACATCGGAATTAAATACAAAAAGCACAATGCAGACTTAAGTACAAGAAAACTGACTCTTCTTACTGTCAATGTTTTGAACCATTCCTGTGACACTAGTTATAGATTCCGATGCTTCACTTTAGGTTTACTGTATCCCTCTGACCTTCTTATTGACGATGAAACATAGAAATTGCATCGGAATTAAATAGAAAAGGAACAATGCCGACTTAAGTACAAGAAAACTGACTCTTCTTAATGTCTATGTTTTGAACCATTCCTGCGACACTAGTTATACATGCCGATGCTTCACTTCAGGTATACTGTATCCCTCCAACCTTCTTATTGACGTTCAAACACAGAAATTGCATCGGAAATAAATAGAAAAGGCACAATGCCGAATTAAGTACAAGAAAACTGAGCCTTCTTACTGTCTGTGTTTTGAACCATTCCTGTGACACTAAATATTGATCCCGATGCTTCACTTCAGGTATACTGTATCCCTCTGACCTTCTTATTGACGATGAAACACTGAAATTGCATCGGAATTAAATACAAAAGGCACAATGCCGACTTATGTACAAGAAAACTGACCCTTCTTACTCTCTATGTTTTGAACCATTCATGTGACACTAACTATGGTTTCCGATGCTTCACTTCAGGTTTACTGTAACACTCTGACCTTCGTATAGACGATGAAACACAGAAATTGCATCGGAATTAAATAGAAAAGGCACAATGCCGACTTATGTACAAGAAAACTGACTCTTCGTATTGTCTATGTTTGAACCATTCCTGTGACACTAGTTATAGATTCCGATGCTTCACTTCAGGTTTACTGTATCCCTCTGACCTTTTTATTGACGATGAAACACAGAAATTGCGTCGGAATTAAATACAAATTACACAATGCCGACTTAAGTACAAGAAAACTGACTCTACTTTACTGTCTATGTTTTGAACCTTTCCTGTGACACTAGTTATATATTCCGATGCTTCACTTCAGGTTTACTGTATCCCTCTGACCTTCATATTGACGATGAAACACAGAAATACATCGGAGTTAAATACAAAAGGAACAATGGCGACTTAAGTACAAGAAAACTGACTCTTCTTACAGTCTATGATTTGAACCATTCCTGTGACACTAGTTATAGATTCCGATGCTTCACTTCAGGTATACTGTATCCCTCTGACCTTCTTATCGACGATGAAACACAGAAATTGCGTCGGAACTAAATACAAATGGCACAATGACGACTTAAGTACAAGAAAACTGACTCTACTTACAGTCCACGTTTTGAACCATTCCTGTGACACAAGTTATAGGTTCCGATGCTTCACTTCAGGTTTACTGTATCCTTCAGACCTTCTTATTGACGATGAAACACTGAAATTGCATCGGAATTAAACACAAAAGGCACAATGCCGACTTAAGTACAAGGAAACTGACTCTTCTTACTGTCTATGTTTTGAACCATTCCTGTGACACTAGTTATAGTTGCCGATTCTTCACTTCAGGTTTACTGCATCCCTCTGACCTTCTTATTGTTGATGAAACACAGAATTTGCATCGGAATTAAATACAAAAGGCACAACGCCGACTTAAGTACAAGAAAACTGACTCTTTTTACCGTCTATATTTTGAACTATTCATGTAACACTAGTAATAGATTCCGATGCTTCACTTCAGGTTTACCGTATCCCTCAGACCTTCTTATTGACGATGAAACACAGAAATAGCATCGGAATTAAACAGAAAAGGCACAATGCCGACTTAACTACACGAAAACTGACTCTTCTTACTGTCTATGTTTTGAACCATTCATGTGACACTAGTTATAGATTCCGATGCTTCACTTCAAGTTTACTGTATCCCTCTGACCTTCTTATTGACGATGAAACACAGAAATCGCACGGAATTAAATACAAAAGGCACAATGCCTACTTAAGTTCAAGAAAACTGACTCTTCTTACTGTCTAAGATATGAACCATTCCTGTGACACTAGTTATAGATTCCGATGCTTCACTTCAGGTTTACCGTATCCCTCAGACCTTCTTATTGACGATGAAACACAGAAATAGCATCGGAATTAAACAGAAAAGGCACAATGCCGACTTAACTACACGAAAACTGACTCTTCTTACTGTCTATGTTTTGAACCATTCCTGTGACACTAGTTAAAGATTCCGATGCTTCACCTCAGGTTTACTGTATTCCTCTGACCTTCTTGTTGACGATGAAATACAGAAATTGCATCGGAATTAAATACAAAAGGCACAATGCCGACTTTAGTACAAGAAAACTGACTCTTTTTACTGTCAATATTTTGAACTATTCATGTAACACTAGTAATAGATTCCAATGCTTCACTTCAGGTTTACTGTATCCCTCTGACCTTCTTATTGACGATAAAAAATAGAAATTGCATCGGAATTAAATAGTAAAGGCACAATGCCGACTTAAGTACAAGAAAACTGACTCTTCTTACTCTCTATGTTTTGAACCATTCCTGTGACACTAGTTATAGATTCCGATGCTTCACTTCCAGTTTACTGTATCCCTCTGACCTTCTTATTGACGATGAAACACAGAAATAGCTTCGGAATTAAATACAAAAGGCACAATGCCGACTTAAGTACAAGATAACTGACGCTTCTTACTGTCTATATGTTGAACCATTCATGTGACACTAGTTATAGATTCCGATGCTTCACTTCATTTTTACTGTATCCCTCTGACCTCCTTATTGACGATGAATCACAGAAATTTCATCGGAATTAAATACAAAAAGCAGAATGCCGACTTAAGTACAAGAAAACTTACTCTTCCTACTGTCTATGTTTTAACCACTCCTGTGACACTAGTTATAGATTCCGATTCTTCACTTCAGGTTTACAGTATCCCTCTGTCCTTCTTATGAGGAGAAAACACAGAAATTGCATCGGAATTAAATACAAAACTCACAACGCCGACTTAAGAACAAGAAAACTGACTCTTCTTACTGTCCATGTTTTGAACCATTCCTGTGACACTAGTTACAGATTCCGATGCTTCACTTCAGGTTTACTGTATCCCTCTGACCTATTTATTGACGATGAAACACAGAAATTTCATCGTAATTAAATACATAAGACACAATTCCACTTTAGTACAAGAAAACTGACTCTTGTTACTGTTTATGATTTGAACCATTCCTGTGACACTAGTTATAGATTCCGATGCTTCACTTCCGGTTCACTGTATCCCTCTGACCTTCTTATTGACGATAAAACACAGAAATTGCATCGGAGTTAAATACAAATGGAACAATGCCGACTTAAGTACAAGAAAACTGACTCTTCTTACAGTCTATGCTTTGAACCATTCCTGTGACACTAGTTATAGTTGCCGATTCTTCACTTCAGGTTTACTGCATACCTCTGACCTTCTTATTGTTGATGAAACACAGAAATTGCACCGGAATTAAATACAAAAGGCACAACGCCGACTTAAGTACAAGAGAACTGACTCTTCTTACTGTCTATGTTTTGAACCATTCCTGTGACACTAGTTATAGATTCCGATGCTTCACTTCAGGTTTACTGTATCCCTCTGACCTTCTTATTGACGATGAAACATAGAAATTGCATCGGAAATAGATAGAAAAGGAACAATGCCGACTTAAGTACAAGATTACTGACTCTTCTTACTGTCTATGTTTTGAACCATTCCTGTGACACTCGATATATATTCCGATGATTCACTTCAGGTATACTGTATCCCTCCAACCTTCTTATTGACGATCAAACACAGAAATTGCATCGGCATTAAATAGAAAAGGCACAATGCCGAATTAAGTACAAGAAAACTGACCCTTCTTACTGTCTGTGTTTTGAACCATTCCTGTGACACTAAATATTGATCCCGATGCTTCACTTCAGGTATACTGTATCCCTCTGACCTCCTTATTGACGATTAAACACTGAAATTGCATCCGAATTAAATACAAAAGGCACAATGCCGACTTATGTACTAGAAAACTGACCCTTCTTACTCTCTATGTTTTGAACCATTCATGTGACACTAACTATGGTTTCCAATGCTTCACTTCAGGTTTACTGTAACACTCTGACCTTCGTATAGACGATGAAACACAGAAATTGCATCGGAATTAAATAGAAAAGGCACAATGCCGACTTATGTACAAGAAAACTGACTCTTCGTATTGTCTATGTTTGAACCATTCCTGTGACACTAGTTATAGATTCCGATGCTTCACTTCAGGTTTACTGTATCCCTCTGACCTTTTTATTGACGATGAAACACAGAAATTGCATCGGAATTAAATACAAAATGCACAATGCCGACTTAAGTACAAGAAAACTGACTCTTCTTTACTGTCTATGTTTTGAACCATTCCTGTGACACTAGTTATATATTCCGATGCTTCACTTCAGGTTTACTGTATCCCTCTGACCTTCATATTGACGATGAAACATAGAAATTGCATCGGAGTTAAATACAAAAGGAACAATGGCGACTTAAGTACAAGAAAACTGACTCTTCTTACAGTCTATGATTTGAACCATTCCTGTGACACTAGTTATAGATTCCGATGCTTCACTTCAGGTATACTGTATCCCTCTGACCTTCTTATTGACGATGAAACACAGAAATTGCGTCGGAACTAAATACAAATGGCACAATGACGACTTAAGTACAAGAAAACTGACTCTTCTTACAGTCCACGTTTTGAACCATTCCTGTGACACAAGTTATAGGTTCCGATGCTTCACTTCAGGTTTACTGTATCCATCAGACCTTTTTATTGACGATGAAACACTGAAATTGCATCGGAATTAAACACAAAAGGCACAATGCCGACTTAAGTACAAGGAAACTGACTCTTCTTACTGTCTATGTTTTGAACCATTCCTGTGACACTAGTTATAGTTGCCGATTCTTCACTTCGGGTTTACTGCATCCCTCTGACCTTCTTATTGTTGATGAAACACAGAATTTGCATCGGAATTAAATACAAAAGGCACAACGCCGACTTAAGTACAAGAAAACTGACTCTTCTTACTGTCTATCTTTTAATCCATTCCTGTGACACTAGTTATAGATTCCGATGCTTCACTTCAGGTTTACTGTATCCCTCTGACCTTCTTATTGACGATGAAATACAGAAATTGCATCGGAATTGAATACAAAAAGCACAATTCCAATTAACTACAAGAAAACTGACTCTTCTTACTGTCTATGTTTTGAACCATTCATGTGACACTAGTTATAGATTCCGATGCTTCACTTCAAGTTTACTGTATCCCTCTGACCTTCTTATTGACGATGAAACACAGAAATTGCACGGCATTAAATACAAAAGGCACAATGCCTACTTAAGTTCAAGAAAACTGACTCTTCTTACTGTCTAAGTTATGAACCATTCCTGTGACACTAGTTATAGATTCCGATGCTTCACTTCATGTTTACCGTATCCCTCAGACCTTCTTATAGACGATGAAACACAGAAATTGCATCGGAATTAAACAGAAAAGGCACAATGCCGACTTAACTACACGAAAACTGACTCTTCTTACAGTCTATGTTTTGAACCATTCCTGTGACACTAGTTAAAGATTCCGATGCTTCACCTCAGGTTTACTGTATTCCTCTGACCTTCTTGTTGACGATGAAATACAGAAATTGCATCGGAATTAAATACAAAAGGCACAATGCCGACTTAAGTACAAGAAAACTGACTCTTTTTACTGTCTATATTTTGAACTATTCATGTAACACTAGTAATAGATTCCGATGCTTCACTTCAGGTTTACTGTATCCCTTTGACCTTCTTATTGACGATGAAAATAGAAATTGCATCGGAATTAAATACTAAAGGCACAATGCCGACTTAAGTACAAGAAAACTGACTCTTCTTACTCTCTATGTTTTGAACCATTCCTGTGACACTAGTTATAGATTCCGAAGCTTCACTTCCGGTTCACTGTACCCCTCTGACCTTCTTATTGACGATAAAACACAGAAATTGCATCGGAGTTAAATACAAATGGAACAATGCCGATTTAAGTACAAATAAACTGACTCTTCTTACAGTCTATGCTTTGAACCATTCCTGTAACACTAGTTATAGTTGCCGATTCTTCACTTCAGGTTTACTGCATACCTCTGACCTTCTTATTGTTGATGAAACACAGAAATTGCACCGGAATTAAATACAAAAGGCACAACGCCGACTTAAGTACAAGAGAACTGACTCTTCTTACTGTCTATGTTTGGAACCATTCCTGTGACACTAGTTATAGATTCCGATGCTTCACTTCAGGTTTACTGTATCCCTCTGACCTTCTTATTGACGATGAAACATAGAAATTGCATCGGAAATAGATAGAAAAGGAACAATGCCGACTTAAGTACAAGATTACTGACTCTTCTTACTGTCTATGTTTTGAACCATTCCTGTGACACTAGATATAGATTCCGATGGTTCACTTCAGGTATACTGTATCCCTCCAACCTTCTTATTGACGATCAAACACAGAAATTGCATCGGCATTAAATATAAATGGCACAATGCCGAATTAAGTACATCAAAACTGACCCTTCTTACTGTCTGTGTTTTGAACCATTCCTGTGACACTAAATATTGATCCCGATGCTTCACTTCAGGTATACTGTATCCCTCTGACCTTCTTATTGACGATGAAACACTGAAATTGCATCGGAATTAAATACAAAAGGCACAATGCCGACTTATGTACAAGAAAACTGACCCATCTTACTCTCTATGTTTTGAACCATTCATGTGACACTAACTATGGTTTCCGATGCTTCACTTCAGGCTTACTGTAACACTCTGACCTTCGTATAGACGATGAAACACAGAAATTGCATCGGAATTAAATAGAAAAGGCAGAATGCCGACTTATGTACAAGAAAACTGACTCTTTGTATTGTCTATGTTTGAACCATTCCTGTGACACTAGTTATAGATTCCGATGCTTCACTTCAGGTTTACTGTATCCCTCTGACCTTCTTATTGACGATGAAACACAGAAATCGCATGGAATTAAATACAAAAGGCACAATGCCTACTTAAGTTCAAGAAAACTGACTCTTCTAACTGTCTAAGTTATGAACCATTCCTGTGACACTAGTTATAGATTCCGATGCTTCACTTCAGGTTTACCGTATCCCTCAGACCTTCTTATTGACGAAGAAACACAGAAATTGCATCGGAATTAAACAGAAAAGGCACAATGCCGACTTAACTACACGAAAACTGACTCTTCTTACAGTCTATGTTTTGAACCATTCCTGTGACACTAGTTAAAGATTCCGATGCTTCACCTCAGGTTTACTGTATTCCTCTGACCTTCTTGCTGACGATGAAATACAGAAATTGCATCGGAATTAAATACAAAAGGCACAATGCCGACTTAAGTACAAGAAAACTGACTCTTTTTACTGTCTATATTTTGAACTATTCATGTAACACTAGTAATAGATTCCGATGCTTAACTTCAGGTTTACTTTATCCCTCTGACCTTCTTATTGACGATGAAAAATAGAAATTGCATCGGAATAAAATACTAAAGGCACAATGCCGACTTAAGTACAAGAAAACTGACTCTTCTTACTCTCTATGTTTTGAACCATTCCTGTGACACTAGTTATAGATTCCGATGCTTCACTTCCGGTTTACTGTATCCCTCTGACCTTCTTATTGACGATGAAACACAGAAATAGCTTTGGAATTAAATACAAAAGGCACAATGCCGACTTAAGTACAAGATAACTGACGCTTCTTACTGTCTATATGTTGAACCATTCATGTGACACTAGTTATAGATTCCGATGCTGCACTTCATTTTTACTGTATCCCTCTGACCTTCTTATTGACGATGAATCACAGAAATTTCATCGGAATTAAATACAAAAAGCAGAATGCCGACTTAAGTACAAGAAAACTGACTCTTCCTACTGTATATGTTTTAACCACTCCTGTGACACTAGTTATAGATTCCGATTCTTCACTTCAGGTTTACAGTATCCTTCTGTCCTTCTTATGAGGAGGAAACACAGAAATTGCATCGGAATTAAATACAAAAGGCACAACGCCGACTTAAGAACAAGAAAACTGACTCTTCTTACTGTCCATGCTTTGAACCATTCCTGTGACACTAGTTATAGATTCCGATGCTTCACTTCAGGTTTACTGTATCCCTCTGACCTATTTATTGACGATGAAACACAGAAATTTCATCGTAATTAAATACATAAGACACAATTCCACTTTAGTACAAGAAAACTGACTCTTGTTACTGTTTATGATTTGAACCATTCCTGTGACACTAGTTATAGATTCCGATGCTTCACTTCCGGTTCACTGTATCCCTCTGACCTTCTTATTGACGATAAAACACAGAAATAGCATCGTAATTAAATACAAATTGCACAATGCCGACTTAAGTTCAAGATAACTGACTCTTTTTACTGTCTATGTGTTGAACCATTCATGTGACACTAGTTATAGATTCCGATGCTTCACTTCATTTTACTGTATCCCTCTGACCTTCTTATTGACGATGAAACATAGAAACTGCATCGGAATAAAATACAAAATGCACAATGCCGACTTAAGTACAAGATAACTGACTCTTCTTTACTGTCTATGTTTTGAACCATTCCTGTGACACTACTTATATATTCCGATGGTTCACTTCTGGTTTACTGTATCCCTCTGACCTTCATATTGACGATGAAACACAGAAATTGCATCGGAGTTAAATACAAATGGAACAATGCCGACTTAAGTACAAGAAAACTGACTCTTCTTACAGTCTATGCTTTAAACCATTCCTGTGACACTAGTTATAGTTGCCGATTCTTCACTTCAGGTTTACTGCATACCTCTGACCTTCGTATTGTTGATGAAACACAGAAATTGCACCGGAATTAAATACAAAAGGCACAACGCCGACTTAAGTATAAGAAAACTGACTCTTCTTACTGTCTATGTTTTGAACCATTCCTGTGACACTAGTTATAGATTCCGATGCTTCACTTCAGGTATACTGTATCCCTCTGACCTTCTTATTGACGATGAAACACAGAAATTGCATCGGAATTAAATACAAAATGCACAATGCCGACTTAACTACACGAGAACTGACTCTTCTCACTGTCAATGTTTTGAAACATTCCTGTGACACTAGTTAAAGATTCCGATGCTTCACCTCAGGTTTACTGTATCCCTCTGACCTTTTTATTGACGATGAAACACAGAAATTGCATCGGAATTAAATACAAAATGCACAATGCCGACTTAAGTACAAGAAAACTGACCCTTCTTTACTGTCTATGATTTGAACCATTCCTGTGACACTAGTTATATATTCCGATGCTTCACTTCAGGTTTACTGTATCCCTCTGACCTTCATATTGACGATGAAACACAGAAATTGCATCGGAGTTAAATACAAAAGGAACAATGGCGACATAAGTACAAGAAAACTGACTCTTCTTACAGTCTATGATTTGAACCATTCCTGTGACACTAGTTATAGATTCCGATGCTTCACTTCAGGTATACTGTATCCCTCTGAAATTCTTATTGACGATGAAACACAGAAATTGCGTCGGAACTAAATACAAATGGCACAATGACGACTTAAGTACAAGAAAACAGACTCTTCTTACAGTCCACGTTTTGAACCATTCCTGTGACACAAGTTATAGGTTCCGATGCTTCACTTCAGGTTTACTGTATCCTTCAGACCTTCTTATTGACGATGAAACACTGAAATTGCATCGGAATTAAACACAAAATGCACAATGCCGACTTAAGTACAAGGAAACTGACTCTTCTTACTGTCTATGTTTTGAACCATTCCTGTGGCACTAGTTATAGTTGCCGATTCTTCACTTCAGGTTTACTGCATCCCTCTGACCTTCTTATTATTGATGAAACACAGAATTTGCATCGGAATTAAATACAAAAGGCACAACGCCGACTTAAGTACAAGGAAACTGACTCTTCTTACTGTCTGATTTTTAATCCATTCCTGTGACACTAGTTATAGATTCCGATGCTTCACTTCAGGTTTACTGTATCCCTCTGACCTTCTTATTGACGATGAAACACAGAAATTGCATCGGAATTGAATACAAAAAGCACAATTCCAATTAACTACAAGAAAACTGACTCTTCTTACTGTCTACGTTTTGAACCATTCATGTGACACTAGTTATAGATTCCGATGATTCCCTTCAAGTTTACTGTATCCCTCTAACCTTCTTAATGACGATGAAACACAGAAATCGCACGGAATTAAATACAAAAGGCACAATGCCTACTTAAGTTCAAGAAAACTGACTCTTCTAACTGTCTAAGTTATGAACCATTCCTGTGACACTAGTTATAGATTCCGATGCTTCACTTCAGGTTTACCGTATCCCTCAGACCTTCTTATTGACGATGAAACACAGAAATTGCATCGGAATTAAACAGAAAAGGCACAATGCCGACTTAACTACAAGAAAACTGACTCTTCTTACTGTCTATGTTTTGAACCATTCCTGTGACACTAGTTAAAAATTCCGATGCTTCACCTCAGGTTTACTGTATTCCTCTGACCTTCTTGTTGACGATGAAATACAGAAATTGCATCGGAATTAAATACAAAAGGCACAATGCCCACTTAAGTAAAAGAAAACTGACTCTTTTTACTGTCTATATTTTGAACTATTCATGTAACACTAGTAATAGATTCCGATGCTTCACTTCAGGTTTACTGTATCCCTCTGACCTTCTTATTGACGATGAAAAATAGAAAATGCATCGGAATTAAATACTAAAGGCACAATGCCGAATTAAGTACAAGAAAACTGACTCTTCTTACTCTCTATGTTTTGAACCATTCCTGTGACACTAGTTATAGATTCCGATGCTTCACTTCCGGTTCACTGTATCCCTCTGACCTTCTTATTGACGATAAAACACAGAAATAGCATCGTAATTAAATACAAAAGGCACAATGCCGACTAAAGTTCAAGATAACTGACTCATCTTACTGTCTATGTGTTGAACCATTCATGTACCACTAGTTATAGATTCCGATGCTTCACTTCATTTTTACTGTATCCCTCTGACCTTCTTATTGACGATGAAACATAGAAACTGCATCGGAATTAAATACAAAATGCACAACGCCGACTTAAGTACAAGAGAACTGACTCTTCTTTACTGTCTATGTTTTGAAGCATTCCTGTGACACTACTTATATATTCCGATGCTTCACTTCTGGTTTACAGTATCCCTCTGACTTTCATATTGACGATGAAACACAGAAATTGCATCGGAGTTAAATACAAATGGAACAATGCCGACTTAAGTACAAGAAAACTGACTCTTCTTACAGGCTATGCTTTAAACCATTCCTGTGACACTAGTTATAGTTGCCGATTCTTCACTTCAGGTTTACTGCATACCTCTGACCTTCGTATTGTTGATGAAACACAGAAATTGCACCGGAATTAAATACAAAAGGCACAACGCCGACTTAAGTACAAGAAAACTGACTCTTCTTACTGTCTATGTTTTGAACCATTCCTGTGACACTAGTTATAGATTCCGATGCTTCACTTCAGGTTTACTGTATCCCTCTGACCTTCTTATTGACGATGAAACATAGAAATTGCATCGGAAATAGATAGAAAAGGCACAATGCCGACTAAAGTTCAAGATAACTGACTCATCTTACTGTCTATGTGTTGAACCATTCATGTACCACTAGTTATAGATTCCGATGCTTCACTTCATTTTTACTGTATCCCTCTGACCTTCTTATTGACGATGAAACACAGAAATTGCATCGGAATTAATTACAAAAGGCACAAGGCCGACTTAACTACACGAGAACTTACTCTTCTCACTGTCAATGTTTTTAAACATTCCTGTGACACTAGTTAAAGATTCCGATGCTTCACCTCAGGTTTACTGTATCCCTCTGACCTTCTTATTGACGATGAAACACAGAAATTGCAACGGAATTAAATACAAAAGGCACAATGCCGACTTAAGTTCCAGAAAACTGACTCTTCCTATTGTCTATGTTTTGAACCATGCCTGTGACACTAGTTATAGATTCCGATGCTTCACTTCAGGTTTACTGTATCCCTCTGACCTTCTTATTGACGGTGAAACATAGAAATTGCATCGGAATTAGATAGAAAAGGAACAATGCCGACTTAAGTACAAGAAAACTGACTCTTCTTACTGTCTATGTTTTGAACCATTCCTGTGACATTAGTTATAGATTCCGATGCTTCACTTCAGGTTAACTGTATCCCTCTGACCTTCTTATTGACGATGAAACACAGAAATTGCAACGGAATTATATACAAAAGGCACAATGCCGACTTAAGTACAAGAAAACTGACTCTTCTTACTGTCTATGTTTTGAACCATTCCAGTGACACTAGATATAGATTCCGATGCTTCACTTCAGGTTTACTGTATCCCTCGGGCTTCTTATTAACGATGAAACGCAGAAATCGCATCGGAATTAAATACAAAATGCAGAATGCCACTTAAGTACAAGAAAACTGACTCTTCTTACATTCCATGTTTTGAACCATTCATGTGACACTAGTTATAGCATCCGATCCTTCACTTCAGGTTTACTGTATCCATCAGACCTTCTTATTGACGATGAAACACAGAAATTGCATCGGAATTAGATAGAAAAGGAACAATGCCGACTTAAGTACAAGTAAACTCACTCTTCGTACTGTCTATGTTTTGAACCATTCCTGTGACACTAGTTATAGATTCCGATGCTTCACTTCACGTATACTGCATTCCTCTGACCTTCTTATTGAAGATGAAACACAGATATTGCATCGGAATTAGATACAAGAGGCACAATGTCGACTTAAGTCCCAGAAAACTGACTCCTATTACTGTCTATGTTTTCATCCATTCCTGTGACACTAGTTATAGATTCCGATGTTTCACTTCAGGTTTACTGTATCCCTCTGACCTTCTTATTGACGATGAAACATAGAAATTGCATCGGAATTAGATAGAAAAGGAACAATGCTGACATAAGTACAAGAAAACTGACTCTTCATACGGTCTATGCTCTGAACCATTCCTGTGACACTAGTTATAGATTGCGATGCTTCACTTCAGGTTTTCTGTATCCCTGTGACCTCCTTATTGACAATGATACACAGAATTTGCATCGGAATTAAATACAAAAGGCACAGTGCCGACTTAAGTACAAGAAAACTGACTCTCCTTGCTGTCTATGTTATGATCCATTCCTGTGACACTAGTTATAGATTCCGATGCTTCACTTCAGGTTTACTGTATCCCTCTGACCTTCTTAATGACGATGAAACGCAGAAATCAAATCGGAATTAAATACAAACAGCACAATGCCGACTTAAGTACAAGATAACTGACTCTTCTTACTGTCTATGTTTTGAACCATTCATGTGACACTAGTTATAGCTTCCGATGCTTCACTTCAGGTTTACTGTATCCATCAGACCTTCTTATTGTCGATGAAACACAGAAATTGCATCGGGATCAAATACAAAAAGCACAATGCCGACTTATGTACAAGAAAACTGACTCTTCTTACTGTCTATGTTTGAACCATTCACGTGACACTAGTTATAGATTCCGATGCTTCACTTCAGGTTTACTGTATCCCTCTTACCTTCTTAATGACGATGTAACACAGAAATTGCATCGGAATTAGATACAAAAGGCACAATGCCGACTTAAGTCACAAGAAAACTGTCTCTTCATTCTGTCTATGATTGAACCATTCCTGTGACACTAGGTATTGATTCCGATGCTCCACTTCAGGTTTACTGTATCCCTCTGACCTTCTTACTGACGATGAAACACAGAAATTTCATCGGAATTAAATACAAAAGGCACAATGCCGACTTAAGTACAAGAAAACTGACTCTTCTTAGTGTCTATATTTGAACCAATCATGTGACACTAGTTATAGATTCCGATGCTTCACTTCAGTTTTACTGTATCCCTCTGACCTTCTTATTGACGATGAAACACAGAAATTGCATCGGAATTAAATACTAAAGCACAATGCCGACATAAGTACAGGAAAACGGACTCTTCTTACTGTCAATGTTTGAACCATTCCTCTGACACTAGTTATTGATTCCGATGCTTTACTTCAGGTTTACTGTATCCCTCTGACCTTGTTATTGACGAAGAAACACAGATATTGCATCGGAGTTATATACAAAAGGCACAATGCCGACTTAACTACAAGATAACTGACACTTCTTACTGTCTATGTTTTGATCCATTCCTGTGACACTAGATATAGATTCCGATGCTTCACTTCAGGTTTACTGTATCCCTCTGACCTTCTTAATGACGATGAAACAGAGAAATTGAATTGGAATTAGATACAAAAGGCACAATGCCGACTTAAGTCACAAGAAAACTGACTCTTCTTTCTGTCTATGATTGAACCATTCCTGTGACACTAGTTATTGATTCCGATGCTCCACTTCAGGTTTACTGTATCCCTCTGACCTTCTTATTGACGATGAAACACAGAAATTTCATCGGAATTAAATACAAAATGAACAATGCCGACTTAAGTACAAGTAAACTGCCTCTTCTTACTGTCTCTGTTTTGAGCCATTCCTGTGACACTAGATATAGATTCCGATGCTTCACATCAGGTTTACTGTATCCCTCTGACCTTCTTATTGAAGATGAAACACAGATATTGCATCGGAATTAAATACAAAAGACAGAATGCCGGCTTAAGTACAAGAAAACAGACTCTTCTTACTGTCTATGTTTTGAACCATTCATGTGACACTAGTTACAGATTCTGATGCTTCACTTCAGGTTTACTGTATCCCTTGGTCCTTTTTATTGACTATGAAACACAGAAATTGCATCGGAATTAAGTACAAAAGGCACAATGCCGACTTAAGTACAAGAAATCTGACTCCTCTTAGTGTCTACGGTTTGAACCATTCCTGTGACACTAGTTATAGATTCCGATGCTTCACTTTAGGTTTACTGTATCCCTCTGACCTTCTTATTGACGATGAAACACAGAAATTGCATCGAAATTAAATACAAACGGCAAAATGCCGACTTAAGTACAAGAAAACTGACTCTTCTTACTCTCTATGTTTTGAACCATTCATGTGACACCAATTGTAGATTCCGATGCTTCACTTCAGGTTTACTGTATCCCTCTGATCTTCGTATCGGCGATGAAACACAGAAATTGCATCGGAATTAAATACAAAAGGCACAATGCCGACTTATGTACAAGAAAACTGACTCTTCTTACTGTCTATATTTGAACCAATCATGTGACACTAGTTATAGATTCCGATGCTTCACTTCAGTTTTACTGTATCCCTCTGACATTCTTATTGACGATGAAACACAGAAATTGCATCGGAATTAAATACTAAAGGCACAATGCCGACATAAGTACAGGAAAACTGACTCTTCTTACTGTCAATGTTTGAACCATTCCTGTGACACTAGTTATTGATTCCGATGCTTTACTTCAGGTTTACTGTATCCCTCTGACCTTGTTATTGACCAAGAAACACAGATATTGCATCGGAATTAGATAGAAAAGGAACAATGCCGACTTAAGTACAAGAAAACTGACTCTTCTTACTGTCTATGTTTTGAACCATTCCTGTGACATTAGTTATAGATTCCGATGCTTCACTTCAGGTTAACTGTATCCCTCTGACCTTCTTATTGACGATGAAACACAGAAATTGCAACGGAATTATATACAAAAGGCACAATGCCGACTTAAGTACAAGAAAACTGACTCTTCTTACTGTCTATGTTTTGAACCATTCCAGTGACACTAGATATAGATTCCGATGCTTCACTTCAGGTTTACTGTATCCCTCGGGCTTCTTATTAACGATGAAACGCAGAAATCGCATCGGAATTAAATACAAAATGCACAATGCCACTTAAGTACAAGAAAACTGACTCTTCTTACATTCCATGTTTTGAACCATTCATGTGACACTAGTTATAGCATCCGATCCTTCACTTCAGGTTTACTGTATCCATCAGACCTTCTTATTGACGATGAAACACAGAAATTGCATCGGAATTAGATACAAAAGGAACAATGCCGACTTAAGTACAAGTAAACTCACTCTTCGTACTGTCTATGGTTTGAACCATTCCTGTGACACTAGTTATAGATTCCGATGCTTCACTTCACGTATACTGCATTCCTCTGACCTTCTTATTGAAGATGAAACACAGATATTGCATCGGAATTAGATACAAGAGGCACAATGTCGACTTAAGTCCCAGAAAACTGACTCCTATTACTGTCTATGTTTGGATCCATTCCTGTGACACTAGTTATAGATTCCGATGTTTCACTTCAGGTTTACTGTATCCCTCTGACCTTCTTATTGACGATGAAACATAGAAATTGCATCGGAATTAGATAGAAAAGGAACAATGCTGACATAAGTACAAGAAAACTGACTCTTCATACGGTCTGTGCTCTGAACCATTCCTGTGACACTAGTTATAGATTGCGATGCTTCACTTCAGGTTTACTGTATCCCTGTGACCTCCTTATTGACAATGATACACAGAATTTGCATCGGAATTAAATACAAAAGGCACAATGCCGACTTAAGTACAAGAAAACTGACTCTCCTTACTGTCTATGTTATGATCCATTCCTGTGACACTAGTTATAGATTCCGATGCTTCACTTCAGGTTTACTGTATCCCTCTGACCTTCTTAATGACGATGAAACGCAGAAATCGAATCGGAATTAAATACAAACAGCACAATGCCGACTTAAGTACAAGATAACTGACTCTTCTTACTGTCTATGTTTTGAACCATTCATGTGACACTAGTTATAGCTTCCGATGCTTCACTTCAGGTTTACTGTATCCATCAGACCTTCTTATTGTCGATGAAACACAGAAATTGCATCGGGATCAAATACAAAAAGCACAATGCCGACTTATGTACAAGAAAACTGACTCTTCTTACTGTCTATGTTTGAACCATTCACGTGACACTAGTTATAGATTCCGATGCTTCACTTCAGGTTTACTGTATCCCTCTGACCTTCTTAATGACGATGTAACACAGAAATTGCATCGGAATTAGATACAAAAGGCACAATGCCGACTTAAGTCACAAGAAAACTGTCTCTTCATTCTGTCTATGATTGAACCATTCCTGAGACACTAGGTATTGATTCCGATGCTCCACTTCAGGTTTACTGTATCCCTCTGACCTTCTTACTGACGATGAAACACAGAAATTTCATCGGAATTAAATACAAAAGGCACAATGCCGACTTAAGTACAAGAAAACTGACTCTTCTTAGTGTCTATATTTGAACCAATCATGTGACACTAGTTATAGATTCCGATGCTTCACTTCAGTTTTACTGTATCCCTCTGACCTTCTTATTGACGATGAAACACAGAAATTGCATCGGAATTAAATACTAAAGCACAATGCCGACATAAGTACAGGAAAACGGACTCTTCTTACTGTCAATGTTTGAACCATTCCTCTGACACTAGTTATTGATTCCGATGCTTTACTTCAGGTTTACTGTATCCCTCTGACCTTGTTATTGACGAAGAAACACAGATATTGCATCGGAGTTATATACAAAAGGCACAATGCCGACTTAACTACAAGATAACTGACACTTCTTACTGTCTATGTTTTGATCCATTCCTGTGACACTAGATATAGATTCCGATGCTTCACTTCAGATTTACTGTATCCCTCTGACCTTCTTAATGACGATGAAACAGAGAAATTGCATTGGAATTAGATACAAAAGGCACAATGCCGACTTAAGTCACAAGAAAACTGACTCTTCTTTCTGTCTATGATTGAACCATTCCTGTGACACTAGTTATTGATTCCGATGCTCCACTTCAGGTTTACTGTATCCCTCTGACCTTCTTATTGACGATGAAACACAGAAATTTCATCGGAATTAAATACAAAATGAACAATGCCGACTTAAGTACAAGTAAACTGCCTCTTCTTACTGTCTCTGTTTTGAGCCATTCCTGTGACACTAGATATAGATTCCGATGCTTCACATCAGGTTTACTGTATCCCTCTGACCTTCTTATTGAAGATGAAACACAGATATTGCATCGAAATTAAATACAAAAGACAGAATGCCGGCTTAAGTACAAGAAAACAGACTCTTCTTACTGTCTATGTTTTGAACCATTCATGTGACACTAGTTACAGATTCTGATGCTTCACTTCAGGTTTACTGTATCCCTTGGTCCTTTTTATTGACTATGAAACATAGAAATTGCATCGGAATTAAGTACAAAAGGCACAATGCCGACTTAAGTACAAGAAATCTGACTCCTCTTAGTGTCTACGGTTTGAACCATTCCTGTGACACTAGTTATAGATTCCGATGCTTCACTTTAGGTTTACTGTATCCCTCTGACCTTCTTATTGACGATGAAACACAGAAATTGCATCGAAATTAAATACAAACGGCAAAATGCCGACTTAAGTACAAGAAAACTGACTCTTCTTACTCTCTATGTTTTGAACCATTCATGTGACACCAATTATAGATTCCGATGCTTCACTTCAGGTTTACTGTATCCCTCGGGCTTCTTATTAACGATGAAACGCAGAAATCGCATCGGAATTAAATACAAAATGCACAATGCCACTTAAGTACAAGAAAACTGACTCTTCTTACATTCCATGTTTTGAACCATTCATGTGACACTAGTTATAGCATCCGATCCTTCACTTCAGGTTTACTGTATCCATCAGACCTTCTTATTGACGATGAAACACAGAAATTGCATCGGAATTAGATACAAAAGGAACAATGCCGACTTAAGTACAAGTAAACTCACTCTTCGTACTGTCTATGGTTTGAACCATTCCTGTGACACTAGTTATAGATTCCGATGCTTCACTTCACGTATACTGCATTCCTCTGACCTTCTTATTGAAGATGAAACACAGATATTGCATCGGAATTAGATACAAGAGGCACAATGTCGACTTAAGTCCCAGAAAACTGACTCCTATTACTGTCTATGTTTGGATCCATTCCTGTGACACTAGTTATAGATTCCGATGTTTCACTTCAGGTTTACTGTATCCCTCTGACCTTCTTATTGACGATGAAACATAGAAATTGCATCGGAATTAGATAGAAAAGGAACAATGCTGACATAAGTACAAGAAAACTGACTCTTCATACGGTCTGTGCTCTGAACCATTCCTGTGACACTAGTTATAGATTGCGATGCTTCACTTCAGGTTTACTGTATCCCTGTGACCTCCTTATTGACAATGATACACAGAATTTGCATCGGAATTAAATACAAAAGGCACAATGCCGACTTAAGTACAAGAAAACTGACTCTCCTTACTGTCTATGTTATGATCCATTCCTGTGACACTAGTTATAGATTCCGATGCTTCACTTCAGGTTTACTGTATCCCTCTGACCTTCTTAATGACGATGAAACGCAGAAATCGAATCGGAATTAAATACAAACAGCACAATGCCGACTTAAGTACAAGATAACTGACTCTTCTTACTGTCTATGTTTTGAACCATTCATGTGACACTAGTTATAGCTTCCGATGCTTCACTTCAGGTTTACTGTATCCATCAGACCTTCTTATTGTCGATGAAACACAGAAATTGCATCGGGATCAAATACAAAAAGCACAATGCCGACTTATGTACAAGAAAACTGACTCTTCTTACTGTCTATGTTTGAACCATTCACGTGACACTAGTTATAGATTCCGATGCTTCACTTCAGGTTTACTGTATCCCTCTGACCTTCTTAATGACGATGTAACACAGAAATTGCATCGGAATTAGATACAAAAGGCACAATGCCGACTTAAGTCACAAGAAAACTGTCTCTTCATTCTGTCTATGATTGAACCATTCCTGAGACACTAGGTATTGATTCCGATGCTCCACTTCAGGTTTACTGTATCCCTCTGACCTTCTTACTGACGATGAAACACAGAAATTTCATCGGAATTAAATACAAAAGGCACAATGCCGACTTAAGTACAAGAAAACTGACTCTTCTTAGTGTCTATATTTGAACCAATCATGTGACACTAGTTATAGATTCCGATGCTTCACTTCAGTTTTACTGTATCCCTCTGACCTTCTTATTGACGATGAAACACAGAAATTGCATCGGAATTAAATACTAAAGCACAATGCCGACATAAGTACAGGAAAACGGACTCTTCTTACTGTCAATGTTTGAACCATTCCTCTGACACTAGTTATTGATTCCGATGCTTTACTTCAGGTTTACTGTATCCCTCTGACCTTGTTATTGACGAAGAAACACAGATATTGCATCGGAGTTATATACAAAAGGCACAATGCCGACTTAACTACAAGATAACTGACACTTCTTACTGTCTATGTTTTGATCCATTCCTGTGACACTAGATATAGATTCCGATGCTTCACTTCAGATTTACTGTATCCCTCTGACCTTCTTAATGACGATGAAACAGAGAAATTGCATTGGAATTAGATACAAAAGGCACAATGCCGACTTAAGTCACAAGAAAACTGACTCTTCTTTCTGTCTATGATTGAACCATTCCTGTGACACTAGTTATTGATTCCGATGCTCCACTTCAGGTTTACTGTATCCCTCTGACCTTCTTATTGACGATGAAACACAGAAATTTCATCGGAATTAAATACAAAATGAACAATGCCGACTTAAGTACAAGTAAACTGCCTCTTCTTACTGTCTCTGTTTTGAGCCATTCCTGTGACACTAGATATAGATTCCGATGCTTCACATCAGGTTTACTGTATCCCTCTGACCTTCTTATTGAAGATGAAACACAGATATTGCATCGAAATTAAATACAAAAGACAGAATGCCGGCTTAAGTACAAGAAAACAGACTCTTCTTACTGTCTATGTTTTGAACCATTCATGTGACACTAGTTACAGATTCTGATGCTTCACTTCAGGTTTACTGTATCCCTTGGTCCTTTTTATTGACTATGAAACATAGAAATTGCATCGGAATTAAGTACAAAAGGCACAATGCCGACTTAAGTACAAGAAATCTGACTCCTCTTAGTGTCTACGGTTTGAACCATTCCTGTGACACTAGTTATAGATTCCGATGCTTCACTTTAGGTTTACTGTATCCCTCTGACCTTCTTATTGACGATGAAACACAGAAATTGCATCGAAATTAAATACAAACGGCAAAATGCCGACTTAAGTACAAGAAAACTGACTCTTCTTACTCTCTATGTTTTGAACCATTCATGTGACACCAATTATAGATTCCGATGCTTCACTTCAGGTTTACTGTATCCCTCTGATCTTCGTATCGGCGATGAAACACAGAAATTGCATCGGAATTAAATACAAAAGGCACAATGCCGACTTATGTACAAGAAAACTGACTCTTCTTACTGTCTATATTTGAACCAATCATGTGACACTAGTTATAGATTCCGATGCTTCACTTCAGTTTTACTGTATCCCTCTGACATTCTTATTGACGATGAAACACAGAAATTGCATCGGAATTAAATACTAAAGGCACAATGCCGACATAAGTACAGGAAAACTGACTCTTCTTACTGTCAATGTTTGAACCATTCCTGTGACACTAGTTATTGCTTCCGATGCTTTACTTCAGGTTTACTGTATCCCTCTGACCTTGTTATTGACGAAGAAACACAGATATTGCATCGGAGTTATATACAAAAGGCACAATGCCGACTTAAGTACAAGAAAACTGACTCTTCTTACAGTCTATGTTTTGAACCATTCCTGTGACACTAGTTATAGATTCCGATGCTTCACTTCAGGTTCACTGTATCCCTCTGACCTTCTTATTGACGATGAAGCACAGATATTGCATCGTAATTATTTACAAATGGCACAATGACGACTTAAGAACAAGAAAACTGACTCTTCTTCCTGTCTATGATTTGAAGCATTCCTGTGACACTAGTTATAGATTCCGATGCTTCACTTCAGGTTTACTGTATCCAGCTGACTCTCTGATTGACGATGAAACACAGAAATTGCATCGGAATTAAATACAAAAGGCACAATGCCGACTTAAGTACAAGATGACTGACTCTTCCTACTGTCTATGCTTTGAACCATTTGTGTGACACTAGTTATAGATACCGATGCTTCACTTCAGGTTTAATGTATCCCTCTGATCGTGTTATTGACGATGAAACACAGAAATTGCATTGGAATTAAATACAAAAGGCACAATGCCGGCTCAGGTACAATAAGTCTTTCTCTTCTTACTGTCTATGTTTTGAACTTTTCCTGTGAGACCGGTTTTAGATTCCTATGCTTCACATCAGCATTACTGTATCCTTTGGATCTTCTTATTGACGACGAAACACAGAAATTGCATCTGAATTAAATTGAAAAGGCACAATGCTGACTTAAGTACAAGGGAACTGACTCTTCTTACTGTGTATGTTTTGAGCCATTCCTGTGACACTAGTTATAGATTCCGATAATTCACTTCAGGTTCACTGTACCCTTTGACCTTCTTATTGATGATGAAACACTGAAATTGCATCGGAATTAAATACAAAAGGCACAATGCCGACTTAAGTACAAGAAAACTGACTCTTCTTACTGTCTTTGTTTTGAACCATTCCTGTGACACTAGCTGTAGATTCCGATGCTTCACTTCAGGTTAACTGTATCCCTCTGACCTTCTTATTGACGATGAAACACAGAAATTGAATCGGAATTACATACAAAAGGCACAACGCCGACATAAGTACAAGAAAACTGACTCTTCTTACTGTCTATGCTTTGAAAGGCTCCTGTGACACTAGTTATAGATTCCGATGCTTCACTTCGGGTTTACTGTATTCCTCTGACCTTCTTAATGACGATGAAACACAGAAATTGCATCGGAATTAAATACAAAAGACACAATGCCGACTTAAGTACAAGAAAACTGACGCTTCTTACTGTCTATGTTTTAAACCAATAATGTGACACTATTTATAGATTCCGATGCTTTACTCCAGGTTTACTATATGCCTCTGACCTTCTTTTTAACGAGGAATCACAGAAATTACTTCGGAATTAAATACAAAAGGCACAATGCCGACTTAAGTACAAGAAAACTGACTCTTCTTACTGTCTAAGTTTTGATCCATTCCTGTGACACTAGTTATAGATTCCGATGCTTCACTTCAGGTTTACTGTATCCCTCTGACCGTCTTATTGACGATGAAACATAGAAATTGCATCGGAATTAAATAGAAAAGGAACAGTGCCGACTTAAGTACAAGAAAACTGACTCTTCTTACTGTCTATGATTTGAACCATTCCTATGACACTAGTCATAGATTCCGATGCTTCACTTCACGTTTACTGTATCCCTCTGACCTTCTTATTGACGGTGAAACACAGAAATTGCATGGGAATTAAATAGAAAAGGCACAATGCCGACTTAAGTACAAGAAAGCTGACTCTTCTAACTGTCTATGTTTTGAAACATTCATGTAACACTAGTTATAGATTCCGATGCTTCACTTCGGGTTTACTGTATCCCTCTGACCTTCTTATTGACGATGAAACACAGAAATTGCATCGGAATTAAATACAAAAGGCACAATGCCGACTTAAGTACAAGTAAACTGATTCTTTTTACTGTCTATGGTTTGTACCATTTATGTGACACTAGTTATAGATTTCGATGCTCCACTTCAGGTTTACTGTATCCCTCTTACCTTCTTATTGACGATGAAACACAGAAATTGCATCGGAATTAAATACAAGAAGCACAATGCCGACTTAAGTACAAGAAAACTGACTCTTCTTACTGTCTACGATTTAAACCATTCATGTGACACTAGTTATGGATTCCGATGCTTCACTCCAGGTTTACTGTATCCCTCTGACCTTCTTATTGACGATGAATCACAGAAACTGCTTCGGAATTAAATATAAAAGGCACAATGCCGACTTAAGTACGAGAAAACTGACTCTTCTTACTGTCTATGTTTGGATCCATTCCTGTGACACTAGTTATAGATTCCGATGCTTCACTTCAGGTTTACTGTATCCTTCTGACCTTCTTATTGACGATGAAACACAGAAATTGCATCGGAACTAAATTGAAAAGGCACAGGGCCGACGTAAGTACAAGAAAACTGACTCTTCTTACTGTCTATGTTTTGAACCATTCCTGCGACACTAAATATAGATTCCGATGCCTGACTTCAGGTTTACTGTATCCCTCTGACCTTCTTATTGACGATGAAACACAGAAATTTCATCGGAATTAAATACAAAAAGCACAATGCCGACTTAAGTACAAGAAAACTGACTCTTCTAACTGTCTATGATTTGAACCATTCATGTGACACTAGTTATAGATTCCGATGCTTCACTTAAGGTTTACTGTATCCCTCTGACCTTCTTATTGACGAGGAAACACAGAATTTGCGTCGGAATTAAATACAAAAGGCACAATGCCGGCTTAAGTACAAGGAAACTGACTCTTCTTACTGTCTAAGTTTTGAACCATTCCTGTGACACTAGTTATAGATTCCGATGCTTCACTTCAGGTTTACTGTATCCCTCTGACCTTCTTATTGTTGATGAAGCACAGATATTACATCGGAATTAAATACAAAAAGCACAATGCCGACGTAAGTACAAGAAAACTGACTCTTCTTACTGTCAATGTTTTGAACCAGTCCTGTGACACTAGTTATAGATTCCGATGCTTCACTTTAGGTTTACTGTATCCCTCTGACCTTCTTATTGACCATGAAACATAGAAATTGCATCGGAATTAAATAGAAAAGGAACAATGCCGACTTAAGTACAAGAAAACTGACTCTTCTTACTGTCTATGTTTGAATCATTCATTAGGCACTAGTTATAGTTTCCGATGCTTCACTTCAGGTTTACTGCATCCCTGTGACCTTCTTATTGACGATGAAACACAGAATGTGCATCGGAATTAAACACAAAAGGCACAATGCCGACTTAAGTACAAGAAAACTGACTCTTCTTTACTGTCTATGTTTTGAACCATTCCTGTGACACTAGTTATATATTCCGATGCTTCACTTCAGGTTTACTGTATCCCTCTGACCTTCATATTGACGATGAAACACAGAATTTGCATCGGAGTTAAATACAAATGGAACAATGCCGACTTAAGTACAAAAAACTGACTCTTCTTACAGTCTATGCTTTGAACCATTCCTGTGACACTAGTTATTGATTCCGATGCTTCACTTCAGGTTTACTGTATCCCTCTGACCTTCTTATTGACGATGAAACACAGATATTGTGTCGGAACTAAATACAAATGGCACAATGACGACTTAAGTACAAGAAAACTGACTCTTCTTACTGTCTATGTTTTGAACCATTCCTGTGACACTAGTTATAGATTCCAATGCATCACTTCAGGTTTACCGTATTCCTCTGACCTTCTTAGTGACGATGAAAAACAGAAATTGCATCGGAATTAAATGCAAAAGGCACATTGGCGACTTAAGTACAAGAAGACTGACTCTTCTTACTGTCTATGTTTTTAACCATTCCTGTGACACTAGTTATAGATTCCGACGCTTCACTTCAGGTTTACTGTATCCCTCTGACCTTCTTATTGACGATGAAACACTGAAATTGCATCGGAATTAAATACAAAAGGCACAATGCCGACTTAAGTACAAGTAAACTGACTCTTCTTACTGTCTATGTTTTGAACCATTCCTGTGACACTAGTTACAGTTGCCGATTCTTCACTTCAGGTTTACTGCATCCCTCTGACCTTCTTATTGACGATGAAACACAGAAATTGCAACGGAATTAAATACAAAAGGCACAACGCCGACTTAAGTTCAAGAAAACTGACTCTTCTTACTGTCTATGCTTTGAACCATTCCTGTGACACTAGTTATGGATTCCGATTATTCACTTCAGGTTTACTGTATCCCTCTGACCTTCATGTTGATTATGAAATACAGAAATTGCATTGGAATTAAATACAAAAGGCACAATTCCGACTTAAGTACAAGAAAAATGACTCTTCTTACTCTCTATGTTTTAACCATTCCTGTGACACTAGTTATAGATTCCGATTCTTCACTTAAGGTTTACCGTATCCCTCTGTCCTTCTTATTGACGACGAAACACAGAAATTGCATCCGAATTAAATACAAAAGGCACAATGCCGACTTAAGTACAAGTAAACTGACTGTTCTTACTGTCTATGTTTTGAACCATTCCTGTGACACTAGTTATAGATTCCGAAGCTTCATTTCAGGTTTACTGTACCCCTCTGACCTTCTTATTGACGATGAAACATAGAAATTGCATCGGAATTAAATAGAACAGGAACAATGCCGACTTAAGTACAAGAATACTGACTCTTCTTACTGTCTATGTTTTGAACCATTCCTGTGACACTAGTTATAGATGCCGATGCTTCACTTCAGGTATACTGTATCCCTCTGACCTTCTTATTGACGATGAAACACAGAAATCGCATCGGAATTAAATACAAAAGGCACAATGCCTACTTAAGTTCAAGAAAACTGACTCTTCTTACTGTCTAAGTTATGAACCATTCCTGTGACACTAGTTATAGATTCCGATGCTTCACTTCAGGTTTACCGTATCCCTCAGACCTTCTTATTGACGATGAAACACAGAAATTGCATCGGAATTAAATAGAAAAGGCACAATGCCGACTTAACTACACGAAAACTGACTCTTCTTACTGTCTATGTTTTGAACCACTCCTGTGACTACTTAAAGATTCCGATGCTTCACCTCATGGTTTACTGTATCTCTCTGACATTCTTATTGACGATGAAACACAGAAATTGCAACGGAATTAAATACAAAAAGCACAACGCCGTCTTAAGTTCAAGAAAACTGACTCTTCTTACTGTCTATGCTTTGAACCATTCCTGTGACACTAGTTATGGATTCCGATTATTCACTTCAGGTTTACTGTATCCCTCTGACCCTCATGTTGATTATGAAATACAGAAATTGCATTGGAATTAAATACAAAAGGCACAATGCCGACTTAAGTACAAGAAAAATGACTCTTCTTACTCTCTATGTTTTAACCATTCCTGTGACACTAGTTATAGATTCCGATTCTTCACTTTAGGTTTACCGTATCCCTCTGTCCTTCTTATTGACGACGAAACACAGAAATTGCATCGAAATTAAATACAAAAGGCACAATGCCGACTTATGTACAAGAAAACTGACTCTTCTTACAGTCTATGTGTCGAACCATTCATGTGACACTAGTTATAGATTCCGATGCTTCACTTCATTTTTACTGTATTCCTCTGACCTTCGTATTGACGATGACTCACGGAAATTTATTCGGAATTAAATACAAAAAGCAGAATGCCGACTTAAGTACAAGAAATCTGACTCTTCTTACTGTCTATGTTTTAACCGCTCCTGTGACACTAGTTATAGATTCCGATTCTTCACTTCAGGTTTACTGTATCCCTCTGTCCTTCTTATGACGAGGAAACACAGAAATAGCATCGGAATTAAATACAACAGGCACAATGCCGACTTAAGAACAAGAAAACTGACTCTTTTTACTGTTTATGTTTTGAACCAATCATGTGACACTATTTATAGATTCCGATGCTTCACTTCATTTTTACTGTATCCCTCTGACCTTCTTATTGACGATGAATCACAGAAATTGCATCGGAATTAAATACAAAAGGTACAATGCCGACTTCAGTACAAGAAAACTGACTCTTCTCACTCTCTATGTTTTAACCATTCCTGTGACACTAGTTATAGATTCCGATGCTTCACTTCATTTTTACTGTATCCCTCTGACCTTCTTATTGACGATGAATCACAGAAATTTCATCGGAATTAAATACAAAAAGCAGAATGCCGACTTAAGTACAAGAAAACTGACTGCTCTTACTGTCTATGTTTTAACCACACCTGTGACACTAGTTATAGATTCCGATTCTTCACTTCAGATTTACTGTATCCCTCTGTCCTTGTTATGACGAGGAAACACAGAAATAGCATCGGAATTAAATACAACAGGCACAATGCCGACTTAAGAACAAGAAAACTGACTCTTCTTACTGTCTATGTTTTGAACCATTCCAGTGACACTAGTTATAGATTCCGATGCTTCACTTTAGGTTTACTGTATCCCTCTGACCTTCTTATTGACGATGAAACACAGAAATTTCATCGGAATTAAATACATAAGGCACAATTCCGACTTTAGTACAAGAAAACTGACTCTTGTTACTGTTTATGTTTTGAACCATTCCTGTGACACTAGTTATAGATTCCGATGCTTCACTTCCGGTTAACTGTATCCCTCTGACCTTCTTATTGACGATAAAACACAGAAATAGCATCGGAATTAAATACAAAAGGCACATAGCCGACTTAAGTGCAAGATAACTGACTCTTCTTACTGTCTATGTGTTGAACCATTCATGTGACACTAGTTATAGATTCCGATGCTTCACTTCATTTTTACTGTATCCCTCTGACCTTCTTACTGACGATGAAACACAGATACTGCATCGGAATTAAATACAAAATGGACAATGCCGACTTAAGTAAAAGATAACTGACTCTTCTTTACTGTCTATGTTTTGAACCATTCCTGTGACACTACTTATATATTCCGATGCTTCACTTCTGGTTTACTGTATCCCTCTGACCTTCATATTGACGATGAAACACAGAAATTTCATCGGAGTTAAATACAAATGGAATAATGCCGACTTAAGTACAAGAAAACAGGCTCTTCTTACAGGTTATGCTTTGAACCGTTCCTGTGACACTAGTTATAGATTCCGATGCTTCACTTCAGGTTTACTGTATCCCTTTGACCTTCTTATTGACGATGAAACACAGATATTGCGTCGGAATTAAATACAAAAGACACAATGCCGACTTAAGTACAAGGAAACTGACTCTTCGTACTGTCTATGTTTTGAAACATTCCTGTGACACTAGTTATAGTTGCCGATTCTTCACTTCAGGTTTACTGCATACCTCTGACCTTCTTATTGTTGATGAAACACAGAAATTGCTTCGGAATTAAATAAAAATGGCACAACGCCGACTTAAGTGCAAGAAAACTGACTCTTCTTACTGTCTATGTTTTGATCCACTCCTGTGACACTAGTTACAGATTCCGATGCTTCACTTCAGGTTTACTGTATCCCTCTGACCTTCTTATTGACGATGAATTACAGAAATGGCATCGGAATTAAATAGAAAAGGCACAATGCCTACTTAAGTTCCAGAAAACTGACTCTTCCTACTGTCTAATTTACGAACCATTCCTGTGACACTAGTTCTAGATTACGATGCTTCACTTCGGGTTCACCGTATCCCTCTGACCTTCTTATTGACGATGAAACACAGAAATTGCATCGGAATTAATTAGAAAAGGCACAATGCCGACTTAACTCCACGAAAACTGACTCTTTTTACTGTCAATGTTTTGAACCTTTCCTGTGACACTAGTTAAAGATTCCGATGCTTCACCTCTGACCTTCTTATTGACGATGAAACGCAGAAATAGCTTCGGAATTAAAAACAAAAGGCACAATGCCGACTTAAGTACAAGGTAACTGACTCTTCTTACTGTCTATGTTTTGAACCATTCCTGTGACACTAGTTATAGATTCCGATGCTTCACTTCATTTTTACTGTAACCCTCTGACCTTCCTAATGACGATGAATCACAGAAATTGCATCGGAATTAAATACAAAAGGCACAATGCATACTTACGTACAAGAAAACTGACTCTTCTTACTGTCTACGTTTCAACCATTCCTGTGACACTAGTTATAGATTCCGATTTTTCACTTCAGGTTTACTGTATCCCTCCGTCCTTCTTATTGACGAGGAAACACAGAAATTGCATCGGAATTAAATACAAAAGGCACAATGACGACTTAAGTACAAGAAAACTGACTCTTCTTACTGTCTATGTTTTGAACCATTCCAGTGACACTAGTTATAGATTCCGATGCTTCACTTCAGGTTTACTGTATCCCTCTGACCTTCTTATTGACGTTGAAACACAGAAATTTCAACGGAATTAAATACATAAGGCACAATTCCGACTAAAGTACAAGAAAACTGACTCTTTTTACTGTCTATGTTTTGAACCATTCCTGTGACACTAGGTATAGATTCCGATGCTTCACCTCCGGTTTACCGTATCCCTCTGACCTTCTTATTGACGATGAAACACAGAAATAGCATCGGAATTAAATAAAAATGGCACAATGCCGACTTAAGTACAAGATAACTGACTCTTCTCACTGTCAATGTGTTGAACCATTCGTGTGACACTAGTTATAGATTCCGATGCTTCACTTCCGGTTTACTGTATCCCTCTGACCTTCTTATTGACGATGAAACACAGATATTCCATCGGAATTAAATACAAGAAGCACAATGCCGACGTAAGTACAAGAAAACTGACTCTTCTAACTGTCTAAGTTTTGAACCATTCCTGTGACAGTAGATATAGATTCCGATGCTTCACTTCAGCATTACTGTATCCCTCTGACCTTCTTATTGACGATGAAACACAGAAATTGCATCGGAATTAAATACAAAAGGCACAATGCCGGCTTAAGTACAAGAAAACTGTATCTTCTTACTGATTATGTTTTGAACCATTCCTGTGACACTAGTTATAGATTCCGATGCTTCACTTCAGGTTTACTGTATACCTCTGACCTTCTTATTGACGATGAAACACAGAAATTGCATCGGAATTAAATACAAAAGGCACAATGCCGACTTAAGTACAAGAAAACTGACTCTTCTTACTGTCTTTGTTTTGAACCATTCGTGTGACACTAGCTATAGATTCCGATGCTTCACTTCAGGTTAACTGTATCCCTCTGACCGTCTTATTGACGATGAAACACAGAAATTGAATCGGAATTACATACAAAAGGCACAACGCCGACTTAAGTGCAAGAAAACGGACTCTTTGTACTGTCTATGCTTTGAACCATATCTGTGACACTAGTAATAGATGCCGATGCTTCACTTCAGGTATACTGTATCCCTCTGACCTTCTTATTGACGATGAAACACAGAAATTGCATCGGAATTAAATAGAAAAGGCACAATGCCGAATTAAGTACAAGAAAACTGACTCTTCTTACTGCCTATGTTTGAACCATTCCTGTGACACTAAATAGTGATTCCGATGTTTCACTTCAGGTTTACAGTATCCCTCTGACCTTCTTATTGACGATGAAACACAGAAATTGCATCGCAATTGATTACAAAAAGCACAATTCCAACTTAAGTACAAGAAAACTGACTCTTCTTACTGTCTATGTTTTGAACCATTCATGTGACACTAGTTATAGATTCCGATGCTTCACTTCAGGTTTACTGTATCCCTCTGACCTTCTTATTGACGATGAAACACAGAAATCGCATTGGAATTAAATACAAAAGGCACAATGCCTACTTAAGTTCAAGAATACTGACGCTTCTTACTGTCTAAGTTGCGAACCATTCCTGTGACACTAGTTATAGATTCCGATGCTTCACTTCAGGTTTACCGTATCCCTCAGACCTTCTTATTGACGATGAAACACAGAAATTATATCGGAATTAAATAGAAAAGGCACAACGCCGACTAAACTACACGAAAACTGACTCTTCTTACTGTCTATGTTTTGAACCATTCCTGTGACACTAGTTAAAGATTCCGATGCTTCACCTCAGGTTTATTGTATCCATCTGACCTTCTTATTGACGATGAAACACAGAAATTGCAACGGAATTAAATACAAAAGGCACAATGCCGTCTTAAGTTCAAGAAAACTGACTCTTCTTACTGTCTATGTTTTGAACCATTCCTGTGACACTAGTTATGGATTCCGATGATTCACTTCAGGTTTACTGTATCCCTCTGACCGTCATATTGACGTTGAAACACAGAAATTGAATCGGAATTACACACAAAAGGCACAACGCCGACTTAAGTACAAGAAAACTAACTCTTCTTACTGTCTATGCTTTGAACCATTCCTGAGACACTAGTTATAGATTCCGAAGCTTCACTTCAGGTTTACTGTATCCCTTTGACCTTCTTATTGACGATGAAACACAGAAATTGCATCGGAATTAATTAGAAACGCACAATGCTGACTTAACTACACGAAAACTGACTCTTGTTACTGTCAATGTTTTGAACCATTCCTGTGACACTAGTTAAAGATTCCGATGCTTCACCTCAGGTTTACTGTATCCCTCTGACCTTCTTATTGACGATGAAACACAGAAATAGCTTCGGAATTAAATACAAAAGGCACAATGCCGACTTAAGTACAAGATAACTGACTCTTCTTACTGTCTATGTGTTGAACCATTCATGTGACACTAGTTATAGATTCCGATGCTTCACTTCATTTTTACTGTATCCCTCTGACCTTCTTATTGACGATGAATCACAGAAATTGCATCGGAATTAAATACAAAAGGCACAATGCCGACTTATGTACAAGGAAACTGACTCTTCTTACTGTCTATGTTTTAACCATTCCTGTGACACTATTTATAGATTCCGATTTTTCACTTCAGGTTTACTGTATCCCTCCGTCCTTCTTATTGACGAGGAAACACAGAAATTGCATCGGAATTAAACACAAAAGGCACAATGCCGACTTAAGTACAAGAAAACTGACTCTTCTTACTGTCTATGTTTGAACCATTCCAGTGACACTAGTTATAGATTCCGATACTTCACTTCAGGTTTACTGTATCCCTCTGACCATCTTATTGACGTTGAAACACAAAAATTTCAACGGAATTAAATACATAAGGCACATTTCCGACTTAAGTACAAGAAAACTGACACTTGTTACTGTCTATGTTTTGAACCATTCCTGTGACACTAGTTATAGATTCCGATGCTTCACTTCCGGTTTACTGTATCCCTCTGACCTTCTTATTGACGATGAAACACAGAAATACCATCGGAATTAAATAAAAATGGCACAATGCCGACTTAAGTACAAGATAACTGACTCTTCTCATGTCTATGTGTTGAACCATTCATGTTGACACTAGTTATAGATTCCGATGCTTCACTTCATTTTTACTGTATCCCTCTGACCTTCTTATTGACGATGAATCACAGAAATTGCATCGGAATTAAATACAAAAGGCACAATGCATACTTACGTACAAGAAAACTGACTCTTCTTACTGTCTACGTTTCAACCATTCCTGTGACACTAGTTATAGATTCCGATTTTTCACTTCAGGTTTACTGTATCCCTCCGTCCTTCTTATTGACGAGGAAACACAGAAATTGCATCGGAATTAAATACAAAAGGCACAATGACGACTTAAGTACAAGAAAACTGACTCTTCTTACTGTCTATGTTTTGAACCATTCCAGTGACACTAGTTATAGATTCCGATGCTTCACTTCAGGTTTACTGTATCCCTCTGACCTTCTTATTGACGTTGAAACACAGAAATTTCAACGGAATTAAATACATAAGGCACAATTCCGACTTAAGTACAAGAAAACTGACTCTTTTTACTGTCTATGTTTTGAACCATTCCTGTGACACTAGTTATAGATTCCGATGCTTCACCTCCGGTTTACCGTATCCCTCTGACCTTCTTATTGACGATGAAACACAGAAATAGCATCGGAATTAAATAAAAATGGCACAATGCCGACTTAAGTACAAGATAATTGACTCTTCTCACTGTCTATGTGTTGAACCATTCATGTGACACTAGTTATAGATTCCGATGCTTCACTTCATTTTTACTGTATCCCTCTGACCTTCTTATTGACGATGAATCACAGAAATTGCATCGGAATTTAATACAAAAGGCACAATGCCGACTTAAGTACAAGAAAACTGACTCTTCTTACAGTCTATGTTTTAACAATTCCTGTGACACTAGTTATAGATTCCGATTCTTCACTTAAGGTTTACTGTATCCCTCTGACCTTCTTATTGACGACGAAACACAGAAATTGCATCGGAATTAAATACAAAATGCACAATGCCGACTTCAGTACAAGAAATCTGACTCTTCTTACTGTCTATGTTTTGAACCATTCCTGTGACACTAGTTATAGATTCCGATGCTTTACTTCAGGTTTACTGTATCCCTCTGACCTTCTTATTGACGATGAAACACAGAAATCGCATTGGAATTAAATACAAAAGGCACAATGCCTACTTAAGTTCAAGAAAACTGACTCTTCTTACTGTCTAAGTTGCGAACCATTCCTGTGACACTAGTTATAGATTCCGATGCTTCACTTCAGGTTTACCGTATCCCTCAGACCTTCTTATTGACGATGAAACACAGAAATTATATCGGAATTAAATAGAAAAGGCACAACGCCGACTAAACTACACGAAAACTGACTCTTCTTACTGTCTATGTTTTGAACCATTCCTGTGACACTAGTTAAAGATTCCGATGCTTCACCTCAGGTTTACTGTATCCATCTGACCTTCTTATTGACGATGAAACACAGAAATTGCAACGGAATTAAATACAAAAGGCATAATGCCGTCTTAAGTTCAAGAAAACTGACTCTTCTTACTGTCTATGTTTTGAACCATTCCTGTGACACTAGTTATGGATTCCGATGATTCACTTCAGGTTTACTGTATCCCTCTGACCTTCTTGTTGACGATGAAATACAGAAATTGCATCGCAATTAAATACAAAAGGCACAATGCTGACTTAAGTACAAGAAAACTATCTCTTTTTACTGTCTATATTTTGAAATATTCATGTGACACTAGTAATAGATTCCGATGCTTCACTTCAGGTTTACTGTATCCCTCTGACCTTCTTATTGACGATGAAACATAGAAATTGCATCGGAATTAAATACAAAAGGCACAATGCCGACTTAAGTACGAGAAAACTGACTCTTCTTACTGTCTATGTTTTGAACCATTCCTGTGACACTAGTTATGAATTCCGATGCTTCACTTCCGGATTACTGTATCCCTCTGACCTTCTTATTGACGATGAAACACAGAAATAGCTTCGGAATTAAATACAAAAGGCACATAGCCGACTTAAGTACAAGATAACTGACTCTTCTTATTGTCTATGTGTTGAACCATTCATGTGACACTACTTATAGATGCCGATGCTTCACTTCATTTTTGCTGTATCCCTCAGACCTTCTTATTGACGATGAATCACAGAAATTTCATCGGAATTGAATATAATAAGCAGAATGCCGACATAAGTACAAGAAAACTGACTCTTCTTACTGTCTATGTTTTAACCACTCCTGTGACCCTAGTTATAGAATCCGATTCTTCACTTCAGGTTTACTGTATCCCTCTGTCCTTCATATGACGAGGAGACACAGAAATAGCATCGGAATGAAATACAAAAGGCACAATGCCGACTTAACAACAAGAAAACTGACTCTTCTTACTGTTTATGTTTTGAACCATTCCAGTGACACTAGTTATAGAGTCCGATGCTTCACTTCCGGTTTTCTGTTACCCTCTGACCTCCTTATTGACGATGAAACACAGAAATTTCATCGGAATTAAATACATAAGACACAATTCCGACTTTAGTACAAGAAAACTGACTCTTGTTACTGTTTATGTTATGAACCATTCCTGTGACACTAGTTATAGATTCCGATGCTTCACTTCCGGTTTACTGTATCCCTCTGACCTTCTTATGGACGATAAAACACAGAAATAGCATCTGAATTAACTATAAAAGGCACAATGCCGACTTAAGTACAAGATAACTGACTCTTCTTACTGTCTATGAGTTGAACCATTCATGTGACACTAGTTATAGATTCCGATGCTTCACTTTATTTTTACTGTATCCCTCTGACCTTCTTATTGACGATGAAACACAGAAACTGCATCGGAATTAAATACAAAATGCACAATGCCGACTTAAGTACAAGATAATTGACTCTTCTTTACTGTCTATGTTTTGAACCATTCCTGTGACACTACTTGTATATTCCGATGCTTCACTTCTGGTTTACTGTATCCCTCTGAACTTCATATTGACGATGAAACACAGAAATTGCATCGGAGTTAAATACAAATGGAACAATGCCGACTTAAGTACAAGAAAACTGACTCTTCTTACAGTCTATGCTTTGAACCATTCCTCTGACACTAGTTATAGATTCCGATGCTTCACTTCAGGTTTACTGTATCCCTTTGACCTTCTTATTGACGACGAAACACAGATATTGCGTCGGAATTAAATACAAAAGGCACAATGCCGACTTAAGTACAAGGAAACTGACTCTTCGTACTGTCTATCTTTTGAAACATTCCTGTGACACTAGTTATAGTTGCCGATTCTTCACTTCAGGTTTACTGCAGACCTCTTACCTTCTTATTGTTGATGAAACACAGAAATTGCATCGGAATTAAATAGAAAAGGCACAATGCCTACTTAAGTTCAAGAAAATTGACTCTTCTTACTGTCTAAGTTATGAACCATTCCTGTGACACTAGTTATAGATTCCGATGCTTCACTTCAGGTTTACCGTATCCCTCTGACCTTCGTATTGACGATGAAACACAGAAATTGCATCGGAATTAAATAGAAAAGGCACAATGCCGATTTAGCTACACGAAAACTGACTCTTCTTACTGTCAATGTTTTGAACCATTCCTGTGACACTAGTTAAAGATTCCGATGCTTCACTTCAGGTTTACTGTATCCCTCTGACCTTCTTATTGACGATGAAACAAAGAAATTGCAACGGAAATAAAGACAAAAAGCACAATGCCAACTTAAGTTCAAGAAAACTGACTCGTTTTATTGTCTATGTTTTGAACCATTCCTGTGACACTAGTTATAGATTCCGATGATTCACTTCAGGTTTACTGTATCCCTCTGACCTTCTTATTGACGATGAAACACAGAAATTGCATCGGAATTAAATACAAAAGGCACAATGCCGACTTAAGTACAAGAAAACTGACTCTTCTTACTGTCTATATTTTGAACTATTCATGTGACACTAGTAATAGTTTCCGATGCTTCACTTCAGGCTTACTGTATCCCTTTGACCTTCTTATTAACGATGAAACACAGAAATTGCATCGGAGTTAAATACAAAAGGCACAATGCCGACTTAAGTACAAGAAAACTGACTCTTCTTACTGTCTGTATTTTGAACCATTCCTGTGACACTAGTTATAGATTCCGATGCTTTACTTCCAGTTTACTGTATCCCTCTGACCATCTTATTGACGATGAAACACAGAAATAGCATCGTAATTAAATGCATAAGGCTCAATGCCGGATTAAGTACAAGGAAACTGACTCTTCTTACTGTCTCTTATTTAAACCATTCATGTGACACTAGTTATAGATTCCGATGCTTTACTCGAGGTTTACTGTATCCCTCTGACCTTCGTATGGACGATGAATCACAGAAATTGCTTCGGAATTAAATACAAATGGCACAATGCCGACTTAAGTACAAGAAAACTGACTCTTCTTACTGTCTATGTTTGGATCCATTCCTGTGACACTAGTTATAGATTCCGATGCTTCACTTCAGGTGTACTGTATCCCTCGGACCTTCTCATTGACGATGAAACTTAGAAATTGCATCGGAATTAAATAGAAAAGGAACAATGCCGACTTAAGTACAAGAAAACTGACTCTTCTTACTGTCTATGTTTTGAGCCATTCCTCTGACACTAGTTATAGATTCCGATGCTGCACTTCAGGTTTACTGTATCCTTCTGACCCTCTTATTGACGATGAAACACAGAAATTGCACCGGAATTAAATAGAAAATGCAGAATGCCGACTTAAGTACAAAAAAACTGACTCTTCTCACTGTCTATGTTTTGAACCATTCCTGTGACACTAAATTTAGATTCCGATGCTTCACTTCAGGTTTGCTGTATCTCTCTGACATTCTTATTGACGATGAAACACAGATATTGCATCGGAATTAAATAGAAAACGAACAATGCCGACTTAAGTACAAGAAAACTGACTCTTCTTACTGTCTATGTTGTGAACCATTCCTGTGACACTAGTTATAGATGCCGATGCTTCACTTCAGGTTTGGTGTATCCCTCCAACAATCTTATTGGCGATGAAACACAGAAATTGCATCGGAATTAAATAGAAAAGGCACAATGCCGAATTAAGTATAAGAAAACTGACCCTTCTTACTGTCTGTGTTTTGAACCATTCCTGTGACACTAAATATTGATCCCGATGCTTCACTTCAGGTATACTGTATCCCTCTGACCTTCTTATTGACGATGAAACACTGAAATTGCATCGGAAATAAATACAAAAGGCACAATGCCGACTTATGTACAAGAAAACTGACTCTACTAACTCTCTTTGTTTTGAACCATTCATGTGACACTAATTATGGATTCCGATGCTTCACTTCAGGTTTACTGTAACCCTCTGACCTTCGTATAGACGATGAAAGACAGAAATTGCATCGGAATTAAATAGAAAAGCCACAAAGCCGACTTATGTACAAGAAAACTGACTCTTCTTACTGTCTATGTTTGAACCATTCATGTGACACTAGTTATAGATTCCGATGCTTCACTTCAGGTTTACTGCATCCCTCTGACCTTCTTATTGACGATGAAACACAGAAATTGCATCGGAATTAAATAGAAAAGGCACAATGCCGACTTAAGTACAAGAAAATTGACTCTTCTTACTGTCTATGTTTTGAACCATTCCTGTGACACTAAATATAGATTCCGATGCTTCACTTTAGGTTTACTGTATCCCTCTGTCCTACTTATTGGCGATGAATCACAGAAATTACATGGGAATTAAATACAAAAAGCACAATGCCGACTTAAGTACAAGAAAGCTGACTCTTCTAACTGTCTATGTTTTGAAACATTCATGTGACACTAGTTATAGATTCCGATGCTTCACTTCAGGGTTACCGTATCCCTCTGACCTTCTTATTGACGATGAAACACAGAAATTGCATCGGAATTGAATAGAAAAGGCACAATGCCGACATAACTACACGAAAACTGACTCTTCTTACTGTCAATGTTTTGAACCATTCCTGTGACACTAGTTAAAGATTCCGATGCTTCACCTCAGGTTTACTGTATCCCTGTGACCTTCTTATTGACGATGAAACACTGAAATTGCAACGGAATTAAAGACAAAAGGCACAATGCCGACTTAAGTTCAAGCACACTGACTCGTCTTATTGTCTATGTTTGGAACCATTCCTGTGACACTAGTTATAGATTCCGATGATTCACTTCAGGTTTAATGTATCCCTCCGACCTTCTTATTGACGATGAAACACAGAAATTGCATCGCAATTAAATACAAAAGGCACAATGCCGACTTAAGTACAAGAAAACTGACCCTTCTTACTGCCTTTGTTTTGAACCATTCCTGTGACACTAGCTATAGATTCTGATGCTTCACCTCAGGTTAACTGTATCCCTCTGACCGTCTTATTGACGATGAAACATAGAAATTGAATCGGAATTACATACAAAAGGCACAACGCCGACTTAAGTACAAGAAAACTGACTCTTCTTACTGTCTATATTTTGAACTATTCATGTGACACTAGTAATAGTTTCCGATGCTTCACTTCGGGCTTACTGTATCCCTCTGACCTTCTTATTAACGATGAAACACAGAAATTGCATCGAAGTTAAATACAAAAGGCACAATGCCGACTTAAGTACAAGAAAACTGACTCTTCATCTGTCTATGTTTTGAACCATTCCTGTGACACTAGTTATAGATTGCGATGCTTCACTTCCGGTTTACTGTATCCCTCTGACCCTCTTATTGACGATGAAACAGAGAAATACCTTCGGAATTAAATACAAAAGGCATAATGCCGACTTAAGTACAAGATAACTGACTCTTCTTACTGTCTATGTGTTGAACCATTCATGTGACACTAGTTATAGATTCCGATGCTTCACTTCATTTTTACTGTATCAATCTGACCTTCTTATTGACGATGGAACACAGAAATTGCATCGGAATTAAATACAAACGGCACAATGCCGACTTAAGTACAAGAAAACTGACTCTTCTTACTGTCTATGTTTTAACCATTCCTGTGAAACTAGTTATAGATTCCGATTCTTCACTTAAAGTTTACTGTATCCCTCTGTCCTTCTTATTGACGACGAAACACAGAAATTGCATCGGAATTAAATACAAAAGACACAATGCCGACTTAAGTACAAGAAAACTGACTCTTCTTACTGTATGTGTTTTGAACCATTCCTGTGACACTAGTTATAGATTCCGATGCTTTACTTCCAGTTTACTGTATCCCTATGACCATCTTATTGACGATGAAACACAGAAATAGCATCGGAATTAAATACAAAAGGCTCAATGCCGGCTTAAGTACAAGAAAACTGTCTCTTCTTACTGTCTATGTTTTGAACCATTCCTGTGGCACTAGTTATAGATTCCGATGCTTTACTTCAGGTTTCCTGTATACCTCTGTCCTTCCTATTGACGATGAAACACAGAAATTGCATCGGAATTAAGTACAAAAGGCACAATGCCGACTTAAGTACAAGAAAACTGACTCTTCTTACTGCCTTTGTTTTGAACCATTCCTGTGACACTAGCTATAGATTCTGATGCTTCACCTCAGGTTAACTGTATCCCTCTGACCGTCTTATTGACGATGAAACATAGAAATTGAATCGGAATTACATACAAAAGGCACAACGCCGACTTAAGTACAAGAAAACTGACTCTTCTTACTGTCTATGTTTTGAAAGGTTCCTGTGACACTAGTTATAGATTCCGATGCTTCACTTCAGGTTTACTGTATCCCTCGGACCTTCTTATTGACGATGAAAACACAGAAATTGCATCGGAATTAAATACAAAAGACACAATGCCGACTTAAGTACAAGAAAACTGACTCTTCTTACTGTCTATGATTTAAACCATTCATGTGACACTATTTATAGATTCCGATGCTTTACTCCAGGTTTACTGTATCCCTCTGACCTTCTTATTGACGATGAATCACAGAAATTACTTCGGAATTAAATACAAAAGGCACAATGCCGACTTAAGTACAAGAAAACTGACTCTTCTTACTGTCTAAGTTTTGATCCATTCCTGTGACACTAGTTATAGATTCCGATGCTTCACTTCAGGTTTACTGTATCCCTCTGACCTTCTTATTGACGATGAAACATAGAAATTGCATCGGAATTAAATAGAAAAGGAACAGTGCCGACTTAAGTACAAGAAAACTGACTCTTCTTACTGTCTATGTTTGAACCATTCCTATGACACTAGTTATAGATTCCGATGCTTCACTTCACGTTTACTGTATCCCTCTGACCTTCTTATTGACGATGAAACACAGATATTGCATCGGAATTAAATAGAATATACACAATGCCGACTTAAGTACAAGAAAACTGACTTTTCTTACTGTCTATGTTTTGAACCATTCCTGTGACACTAAATATAGATTCCGATGCTTCACTTCAGGTTTACTGTATCCCTCTGACCCTCTTATTGACGATGAAACACAGAAATTGCATGGGAATTAAATACAAAAAGCACAATGCCGACTTAAGTACAAGAAAGCTGACTCTTCTAACTGTCTATGATTTGAAACAATCATGTGACACTAGTTATAGATGCCGATGCTTCACTTCAGGTTTACTGTATCCCTCTGACCTTCTTATTGACGATGAAACAGAGAAATTGCATCGGAATTAATTACAAAAGGCACAATGCCGACTTATGTACAAGAAAACTGACTCTTCTTTCTGTCTATGGTTTGAACCGTTCCTGTGACACATAGTTATAGAATCCGATGCTTCACTTCAGGTTTACTGTATCCCTCTGACCTTCTTACTGACGATGAAACACAGAAATTGCATCGGAATAAAATACAAGAGGCACAATGCCGACTTAAGTACAAGAAAACTGACTCTTCTTACTGTCTATGATTTAAACCATTCATCTGACACTAGTTATAGATTCGGATGCTTTACTCGAGGTTTACTGTATCCCTCTGACCTTCTTATTGACGATGAATCATAGAAATTGCTTCGGAGTTAAATACAAATGGCACAATGCCGACTTAAGTACAAGAAAACTGACTCTTCTTACTGTCTATGTTTGGATAAATTCCTGTGATACTAGTTATAGATTTCGATGCTTCACTTCAAGTTTACTGTATGCTTCTGACCCTCTTATTGACGATGAAACACAGAAATTGCATCGGAATTAAATAGAAAAGGCAGAATGCCGACTTAAGTACTAACAAACTGACTCTTCTCACTGTCTATGTTTTGAACCATTCCTGTGACACTAAATATAGATTCCGATGCTTCCCTTCAGGTTTACTGTATCCCTCTGACCTTCTTATTGACGATGAAACACAGAAATTGCATCGGAATTAAATACAAAAGGCACAATGCCGGCTTAAGTACAAGAAAACTGACTCTTCTTACTGTCTAAGTTTTGAATCATTCTTGTGACGCTAGTTATAGATTCCGATGCTTCACTTCAGGTTTACTGTATCCCTCTGACCTTCTTATTGTTGATGAAACACGGAAATTACATCGGAATTAAATAAAAAAGCACAATGCCGACTTAAGTACACGAAAACTGACTCTTCTCACTGTCAATGTTTTGAACCATTCCTGTGACACTAGTTATAGATTCCGATGCTTCACTTTAGGTTTACTGTATCCCTCTGACCTTCTTATTGACGATGAAACAAAGAAATTGCATCGGAATTAAATAGAAAACGAACAATGCCGACTTAAGTACAAGAAAACTGACTCTTCTCACTGTCTATGTTTTGAACCATTCCTGTGACAGTAGTTATAGATGCCGATGCTTCACTTCAGGTTTACTGTATCCCTCCAAACTTCTTATTGACGATGAAACACAGAAATTGCATCGGAATTAAATACAAAAGGCACAATGCCGACTTACGTACAAGAATACTGACTCTACTTACTCTCTTTGTTTTGAACCATTCATGTGACTCTAATTATGCATTCCGATGCTTCACTTCAGGTTTACTGTAACCCTCTGACCTTCGTATAGACGATGAAACACAGACATTTCATCGGAATTAAATAGAAAGGGCACAATGCCGACTTATGTACAAGAAAACTGACTCTTCTTACTGTCTATGTTTGAACCATTCATGTGACACTAGTTATAGATTGCGATGCTTCACTTCAGGTTTACTGCATCCCTCTGACCTTCTTATTGACGATGAAACACAGAAAGTGCATCGGAATTAAATACAAAAGGCACAATGTCGACTTAAGTACAAGAAAACTGACTCTACTTACTCTCTATGTTTGAACCATTCCTGTGACACTAGTTATAGATTCCGATGCTTCACTTCAGGTTTACTGTATCCCTCTGACCTTTTTATTGACGATGAAACACAGAAATTGCATCGGAATTAAATACAAAATGCACAATGCCGACTTAAGTACAAGAAAACTGACTCTTCTTTACTGTCTATGTTTTGAACCATTCCTGTGACACTAGTTATATAGTCCGATGCTTCACTTCAGGTTTGCTGTATCCCTCTGACCTTCATATTGACGTTGAAACACAGAAATTGCATCGGAGTTAAATACAAAAGGAACAATGAAGACTTATGTACAAGAAAACTGACTCTTCTTACAGTCTATGCTTTGAACCATTCCTGTGACACTAGTTATAGATTCCGATGCTTCACTTCAGGTTTACTGTATCCCTCTGACCTTCTTATTGACGATGAAACACTGAAATTGCATCGGAATTAAATACAAATGGCACAATGCCGACTTAAGTACCAGGAAACTGACTCTTCTTACTGTCTATGTTTTGAACCATTCCTGTGACACTAGTTATAGTTGCCGATGCTTCACTTCAGGATTACTGTATCCCTCTGACCTTCTTATTGACGATGAAACATAGAAATTGCGTCGGAATTAAATAGAACAGGGACAATGCCGACTTAAGTACAAGAATACTGACTCTTCTTACTGTCTATGTTTTGAACCATTCCTGTGACCCTAGTTATAGATGCCGATGCTCCACTTCAGGTTTACTGTATCTCTCTGACCTTCTTATTGACGATGAAACACAGAAATTGCATCGGAATTAAATAGAAAAGGCACAATGCCGAATTAAGTACAAGAAAACTGACTCTTCTTACTGTCAATGTTTGAACCATTCCTGTGACACTAAATAGTGATTTCGATGCTTCACTTCAGGTTTATAGTATCCCTCTGACCTTCTTATTGACGATGAAACACAGAAATTGCATCGGAATTGAATACAAAAAGCACAATTCCAACTTAAGTACAAGAAAACTGACTCTTCTTTCTGTCTATGTTTTGAACCATTCATGTGACACTAGTTATAGATTCCGATGCTTCACTTCAGGTTTACTGTATCCCTCTGTCCTTCTTATGACGAGGAAACACTGAAATAGCATCGGAATTAAATAGAAAAGGCACAATGCCGACTTAAGAACAAGAAAACTGACTCTTCTTACTGTCTATGTTTTGAACCATTCCAGTGACACTAGTTATAGATTCCGATGCTTCACTTCAGGTTTACTGTATCCCTCTGACCTTCTTATTGACGATGAAACACAGAAATTTCATCGGAATTAAATAAATAAGACACAATTCCGACTTTAGTACAAGAAAACTGACTCTTGTTACTGTTTATGTTTTGAACCATTCCTGTGACACTAGTAATAGATTCCGATGCTTCACTTCCGGTTTACTGTATCCCTCTGACCTTCTTAATGACGATAAAACACAGAAATAGCATCGGAATTAAATGCAAAAGGCACAATGCCGACTTAAGTACAAGATAACTGACTCTTCTTACTGTCTATGTGTTGAACCATTCATGTGACACTAGTTATAGATTCCGATGCTTCACTACATTTTTACTGTATCTCTCTGACCTTCTTATTGACGATGTAACACAGAAACTGCATCGGAATTAAATACAAAATGCACAATGCCGACTTAAGTACAAGATAACTGACTCTTTTTTACTGTCTATGATTTGAATTATTCCTGTGACACTACTTATATATTCCGATGCTTCACTTCTGGTTTACTGTTTCCCTCTGACCTTCATATTGACGATGAAACACAGAAATTGCATCGGATTTAAATAGAAAAGGCACAATGCCGACTTAAGTACAAGAAGACCGACTCTTCTTACTGTTTATGTTTCGAACCATTCCTGTGACACTAGTTATAGATTCCGATGCTTCACTCAGGGTTTACTGCATCCCTTGGACCTACTTATTGACGATGAAACACAGAAATTGCATCGGAATTAAATAGAAAAGGAACAATGCCTACTTAAGTTCAAGAAAACTGACTCTTCTTACTGTCTATGTTTTAACCATTCCTGTGACACTAGTTATAGATTCTGATGCTTCACTTCAGGTTTACTGTATCCCTCTGACCTTCTTATTAACGATGAAACACAGAAATTGCATCGGAGTTAAATACAAAAGGCACAATGCCGACTTAAGTACAAGAAAACTGACTCTTCATCTGTCTATGTTTTGAACCATTCCTGTGACACAAGTTGTAGATTCCGATGCTTCACTTCCGGTTTACTGTATCCCTCTGACCTTCTTATTGAGGATGAAACACAGAAATAGCTTCGGAATTAAATAAAAAAGGCACAATGCCCACTTAAGTACAAGATATCTGACTCTTCTTAGTGTCTATGTGTTGAACCATTCATGTGACACTAGTTATAGATTCCGATGCTTCACTTCATTTTTACTGTATCCCTCTGACCTTCTTATTGACGATGAAATACAGAAATTGCATCGGAATTAAATACAAAAGGCACAATGCCGACTTCAGTACAAGAAAACTGACTCTTCTTACTGTCTACGTTTTACCATTCTGAGACACTAGTTACAGATTCCGATTTTTCACTTCAGGTTTACTGTATCCCTCTGTCCTTCTTATTGACGAGGGAACACAGAAATTGCATCGGAATTAAATACAAAAGGCACATGCCGACTTAAGTACAAGAAAACTGACTCTTCTTGCAGTCTATGTTTTGAACCATTCCAGTGACACTAGTTATAGATTCCGCCCCCCAGGGGCTCAGCATTCATTTGCTGAGTACGGGCTTGGCGACCCCGGGTTCCTGAGCTGGGGACTGGTCAGCGCCGCCAGTCTCCTGTTACCGTAAACCCCGGACATGCTTCAGCGACCACCGCATGGCGCAGCGGTGGAATGTTGTATGCTGCGGGGAATGGTAATCTTGGCTTGACCGCCTGGATTGCGAGGAAATTAAACCTCTATAAAAACCCCTCAATCTTATGGTGTGCTGCGCGCCTATAAGATGCATGGCTGTTGGGGTGGAACAGTCGCAAGCGGGCAACCTCTGGGGCACCTGCCGCACCCCAGTTGTATAAAGCTTACTCAGGCACGCGGGGCTCTGTCTGAGCGGACCTTTAGTTCCCTAGCTGCTCGTGGGACCACAATGGACCCTTCGACCTCTACGTTTCCCCCTACCAGTGGATTGGGTGCGCCACTGGTAGGAAGACACACCCAATCGAAAAAGCGACTTCGTGCTGAGAGTCCTCCAGCGCCTGGTGTTACTAGAGATTTATCAGACTGTCGTAACAGAGCACATGCTGATATCCAGAATGTGTTTTTGATTGTCAAACGGAAGGAAGGTAGCTTTGAGAGAGTTTCTCCCTTTTACATCCACAAGGGTCTTGAGGGAATTGCAGGAACACTGAAATCTGTGAAGCGTCTGCGCAATGGGACTCTGTTAGTTGAAACTTCTAGTTCCCGTCAAGTCACTTCTCTTAGGAAAGCAACCTGTCTCGGAGAGTACGCTATCGAGACCGAGCTCCACTCCACTTTGAACTATAGTAAGGGTGTTGTGACATGTAGGGACTTGGTGGATATCCCCAAGGACGAGTTGAAATCTGAGTGGGCTGACGAAGGTATTGTCGACGTGCAGCATATTATGAAACGAGTCGATGGGGACCTAGTCAAATCCGACTCGTTTATTCTCACTTTCAATCGCCCGAGACTCCCAGAGCATGTTAAAGCGGGTTTCTTACGTTTGCCAGTACGGCCATATTTCCCCAACCCAATGCGCTGTTTTAAATGTCAGCGCTTTGGGCATACTACGTTGGGGTGCAATGGGATAGCCACTTGCGGTAAATGTGGTCAGCCTGCCCATGAAGGAGCCGATTGTTCATCGCCTGTGAAGTGCGTGAATTGCTCTGGGAGTCACCCTGTCTGGAGCCGGGTCTGCCCCATCTATCTCGAGGAACGGAAGATACAGGAGATCAAAACATCTAAGCGCATCCCCTATGGTGAGGCCAAGAAGCTCTTTAAGGCCATGCAGCCTCCTGTGTTTACAACATCTTTCGCTTCCACTCTGCCGAAACCGGTACAGTTGGCCACTGTTGCTACACAAACGGAGGTTGCTAGTGTCACCACTAATACCTGCATTTGCCAGTGCACTTGTGCTGCTGCGGTTGTTTTGCAACCTGCAGCTCTCCCCACAACATCGGACAAGGCCGTGGTTGCTGACATTGGGGTACTTCCTGCACCTCCCCATATGGCACCTTCTGCCCAGGCGAGTAAAGCTCCAACTGTTGACAAGGTTCTGCATTCTAAGCCCCCCAAGACGAAGACGCCAAAGGTGAAGGTTTTGCCACCTGAGGAGACTAGTCACGGTCAGTCCGATGATGATGCCATCATACTATCTGACATCTCCCTTGGGTCGCCATCGGAGCTGATGGACATTGATGTCGACCGGGGGCGATCTTCTCGTCCCAGAAATAAATCTCCGGCCAGTACGGGCTCTCCTCCAAAGCACAGGGGCAGGGTGAAAATTCAGCCACCCTGATCACTGGCTCCCATATTACAGTGGAACCTGAATGGGTTCAGGACGCATGTGGCCGAATTACAACTCCTTGTACGAGAGCGCCCCTTGTGCTTATGTCTCCAAGAGACACATTTCCGGGCCACTGATGCTCCTTCTTTACGGGGCTATACCGTGTATCGAAAAGATGATCTGATGGGGGAAAGGGCAAAGGGTGGTGTTGCGGTTTTTGTCCATGACATGCACCACTCATCTGAGCTCCCTCTCGTTACGGACTTGCAAGCAGTTGCAGTTGACCTTCTTGTGGGGCAGAGGCTCACAATCTGTTCCGTTTACTTACCGCCTCAGGACGCCATAGACTCTGAGGCTCTCACAGACCTTATTACCCAACTCCCCCGCCCATTTCTCCTTCTGGGGGACTTCAATGCTCATAATGTCTTATGGCGCTCTACGACTACTTGCCCCAGGGGTCGCATTCTGGAAAGCCTCATGGCATCCGAAGAACTGTGCATCCTCAACTCTGGTGCTCCCACTCATTTCTGTACTGCTTCTGGGTCGTCGTCAGCTATTGACCTTTCCTTTTGCTCTCCAGCACTCGCGGATTCTGCTCTGTGTGAGGTTGCCGCTGACCTCCATTCTAGTGACCACTTCCCCCTTTGGATTCGCCTCCTGGATGAGACTGTAGCATTACCAGTGCCACCCAGGTGGAACCTCTGCAGAGCTGACTGGACACTTTTCAGCGATTTAGCTGTTTTGGAACACCGTGCCAGCGTCCACGAATGGGTCGACCATGTTACAGCCGTGATCTCCCATGCTGCTGAATTGTCGATCCCACGGTCCTCAAGTCATCCCAAGAGGCGCCTTGTCCCTTGGTGGACCACTGAGTGCCCGCTCAGCCATCCGAGCCCGCCGTGCAGCTCTGCGCCGCTTCAAGTGCCGTCCCTCAGCTGACAATCTTGCGGCCTTTCGGGTGGCAAGGGCCAAGGCGCGGCGAGTGATTAAAGAGAGCAAACGACGGTCATGGCAATCGTTCTTGAACTCCATCTCCCGCTCCACTAGTTCAACAAAAGTGTGGGAAAGCCATCAGGAGGATCTCCGGGAAACGCAGCCAACTACCTGTCACAGCATTGCTGCATCAGGGTAGTCTACTCACGGCGCCGAGAGACATTGCCCAGACACTGGCCACGTATTTTGCCGAATCTACTGCCACTATGAACTGTGATCCAGATTTCTGCCGCTACCGCACTGCTATCGAGAGGGATCACTTGGACTTCCGGTCTCCAAATTCTGAACCCTACAACTGCCCCTTCACAATGTGGGAACTGGATTCGGCGCTGTCTGTGGCTCATGATACTGCGCCAGGTGCTGATCAAATCCTGTACAGCATGCTGCAGCACTTGTTGCTGCCATCCAAGGAAGTACTCCTGAATTGTTTTAATATGATATGGTCATCCGGCACGTTCCCTGACTCGTGGAGGGAGGCGATTTTGGTTCCCCTCCTCAAACCGGGAAAGGACCGAATGCATCCCAGTAGTTATCGGAGTATTGCTTTGACGAGCTGTGTCGGGAAGACATTGGAACGCATGGTCAACCGTCGCCTGGTTTGGCTGCTCGAGACCAGGCAGCTCCTTAGCCACTCTCAGTGTGGCTTTCGGAGATGTCGTTCAACTATAGACAACTTGACCCTGCTTGAGGCGGTCATCCAGCAGGCCTTCTTACGTAACCAGCATTGTCTAGGTGTATTCTTTGACATTAATAAGGCGTATGACACTACTTGGCGCCGCCTTATCCTCAATCAACTCCATCAGTGGGGCTTTCGTGGTCATCTCCCCATCTTCATTCGGTCCTTTCTTTCCCGCCGCCTCTTTCGATATCGGGTTGGTGATGTGCTATCTGATTTGTACGTGCAGGAGAATGGTGTTCCTCAGGGAAGCGTGTTAAGTGTCACCCTCTTTGCCGTCGCCATTAACAGTATCACGTCCACAATCTGGAGTCCTGCCCAGTGCTCCTTGTTTGTGGACGATTTTGCTGTTTTCTGTTCTTCCTCCAGTCTTGTCACTGCTAGTCGGCAGCTGCAGCTTACGATAAAGCGATTAGAGGCATGGACTGCGAAGACGGGTTTTACCTTTTCTGCAGACAAATGTGTGTGTGTTCATTTTAATCGTTCTCGACGTGCTTTTACCTCCCCTGAATTGCGTCTGAGGGGCACCATTCTTCCTTTTAGAGACACTGTGAGGTTCCTGGGCCTCACTTTTGATTCCAAGTTGTCGTGGATGCCGCACCTTAAAGACCTCAAGGTGCGGGCCCTGAAGGCGCTGAATATTTTGAAGTGTTTGAGCCATCGGTCCTGGGGAGCAGAACGGGCGCGTCTACTGCAGTTTTATAGGGCTTTCGTCCGGTCGCGTCTGGACTATGGATGCACTGTGTATGGGTCAGCGAGGCCTTCGTATCTGAAGATTCTTGACGCAGTACACCATGAGGGTATCAGGCTGGCCACTGGTGCCTTCCGTACCAGTCCCATCCCCAGCCTGTGTGCTGAGGCAGGGGAACCGCCGCTCGCCATCCGTCGGAAACTCCTCATGGTGCGACGAGTGTGTCAATTCCTTGCCTGTCCTCCCTCCCCTGCATACCCTACTGTTGCCCGACCCCCTATGGAACGTCTCTTTTCCAGTCGTCCAAGGGCAACGAGACCATTTGGGATTCGTGCCAAGCATTTGCTTGAGTCCCTTGGTGTGGAGCGTGTGGCACCCCAACTCCAGGGTTTTACCCGCCTGCCTCCCTGGTTGCTCCAGAGGCCCAGCGTCCTTTTAGACTTGTCAGAGTACCGGAGGAGCTGCACTCCTGCGTTTGTTTTTACCTCCTTATTTTACGATATTTTAAACCAGCATCCTGACCATGTACCAGTATTTACGGATGGCTCTAAACAGGGGTACTCTGTAGGTTGCGCTGTGGTTTTCCCTGATCGAGTCATCAAATTACGGCTTCCTGCAGCGTTTACCATCTTTGATGCCCAATTGTTTGCGATCTTGCGGGCATTCGAGCTGATGAGATGTGTTCCCAGTCTTAAGTTTCTCATCTGTTCTGACTCTCTGAGTGCCCTTCAGACCATGCAACACTTGTACCCAGCGGATACGGTCGTCCAGAACATCCATGATGCCCTACTCCAACTGCAACGGCAGGGGAAGGAGGTTTCTTTCTGCTGGGTGCCGGGGCACGTGGGTATTAGGGGAAACGAACTGGCGGATGTGGCTGCCAAAGATGCATGTTCCCTCCCTCACGTTGTTGAATGTGCCGTCCCCCTCCATGCTGTTACCTCCCTTTTGCGTTCTCGTGTTATGCGTCAATGGGAAGAGGAGTGGCTGGCTGTTAGTGAAAATAAGCTACGACTGGTCAAGGCCACCACGCAGCCATGGCGTACGTCCTACCAGTCATGCAGGCGGGATGAGGTTCTCCTCACCCGCATCCGCATCGAGCACAGTCCCTTAACGCACGGTTTTTTACTCCGGCGGGAGGACCCCCCAATCTGTAGTGCTTGTGGCGTCCACATAACTGTGCGCCACATTTTACTTGACTGTCCTTTATTCTCTGACCAGAGGGCGGTGGTTTCCTTGCCACCGGATTTGCCCTCTATTTTGCAAGACGACGCAACGACTGTGGTTAAGGTCTTACGGTTTTGTGTCCTGTCAAATTTGTTGCCTCGGATTTTAGGGAGAGGATTTTAATGTGCTGCTGGGTGACTGGTTCACCCAGGTTTTAGGTAAGAGGTCCGCCAGTCACGATTACCTACTTGTTTCCCTTCAATTTCTGTTCTCTTTTCCTTGTGTTTCCTTTCCTTTTTAGTGCGTTTCTTCTCCTCTTGTTTTGCCTCTGTATGTGAGGATTTGTAACTGCGTCAGGTCTGTGTCTTTTACCGTTCTCCTTGTTCGCTGTCCGTCTTCGTCTCTTCTCCGCATGTGTTCCTGTTTCTATGCGTTTGGGCGCTGATGACCACGCTGTTTAGCGCCCGAAAACCTCAACCCACACACACACACACACCCCTATAGATTCCGATGCTTCACTTCAGGTTTACTGTATCCCTCGGAACTCTTATTGACGTTGAAACACAGAAATTTCAACGGAATTAAATACATAAGGCACAATTCCGACTTAAGTACAAGAAAACTGACTCTTGTTACTGTCTATGTTTTGAACCATTCCTGTGACACTAGTTATAGATTCCGATGCTTCACTTCCGGTTTACTGTATCCCTCTGACCTTCTTATTGACGATGAAACACAGATATAGCATCGGAATTAAATACAAATGGCACAATGCCGACTTAAGTACAAGATAACTGACTCTTCTTACTGTCTATGTGTTGAACCATACATGTGACACTAGTTATAGATTCCGATGCTTCACTTCATTTTTACTGTATCCCTCTGACCTTCTTATTGACGATGAATCACAGATATTGCATCGGAATTAAATACAAAAGGTACAATGCCGACTTAAGTACAAGAAAACTGACTCTTCTTACTGTCTATGTTTTAACCATTCCTGTGACACTAGTTATAGATGCCGATTCTTCACTTAAGGTTTACTGTATCCCTCTGTCCTTCTTATTGACGACGAAACACATAAATTGCATCGGAATTAAATACAAAAGGCACAATGCCGACTTAAGTACAAGAAAACTGACTCTTCTTACTGTCTATGTTTTGAACCATTCCTGTGACACTAGTTATAGATTCCGATGCTTTACTTCCGGTTTACTGTATCCCTCTGACCTTCTTATTGACGATGAAACACAGAAATAGCATCGGAATTAAATACAAAAGGCACAATGCCGACTTAAGTACAAGATAACTGACTCTTCTCACTGCCTATGTTTTGAACCATTCCTGTGACACTAGTTATAGATGCCGATGCTTCACTTGAGGTTTACTGTATCCCTATGACCTTCTTATTGACGATGAAACAAAGAAATTGCATCGAAATTAAATAGAAGAGGCACAATGCCTACATAAGTTCAAGAAAACTGACTCTTCTTACTGTCTATGTTTTAACCATTCCTGTGACACTAGTTATAGATTCCGATGCTTCACTTCAGGATTACTGTATCCCTCTGACCTTCTTATTAACGATGAAACACAGAAATTGCATCGGAGTTAAATACAAAAGGCACAATGCCGACTTAAGTACAAGAAAACTGACTCTTCATCTGTCTATGTTTTGAACCATTCCTGTGACACTAGTTATAGATTCCGATGCTTCACTTCAGGTTTACTGTATCCCTCTGAACTCTTATTGACGTTGAAACACAGAAATTTCAACGGAATTAAATACATAAGGCACAATTCCGAATTAAGTACAAGAAAACTGACTGTTGTTACTGTCTATGTTTTGAACCATTCCTGTGACACTAGTTATAGATTCCGATGCTTCACTTCCGGTTTACTGCATCACTCTGACCTTCTTATTGACGATGAAACACAGATATAGCATCGGAATTAAATACAAAAGGCACAATGCCGACTTAAGTACAAGATAACTGACTCTTCTTACTGTCTATGTGTTGAACCATTCATGTGACACTAGTTATAGATTCCGATGCTTCACTTCATTTTTACTGTATCCCTCTGACCTTCTTATTGACGATGAATCACAGAAATTGCATCGGAATTAAATACAAAAGGTACAATGCCGACTGAAGTACAAGAAAACTGACTCTTCTTACTGTCTATGTTTTAACCATTCCTGTGACACTAGTTACAGATTCCGATTCTTCACTTAAGGTTTACTGTATCCCTCTGTCCTTCTTATTGACGACGAAACACATAAATTGCATCGGAATTAAATACAAAAGGCACAATGCCGACTTAGAGTACAAGAAAACTGACTCTTCTTACTGTCTATGTTTTGAACCATTCCTTTTGACACTAGTTATAGATTCCGATGCTTTACTTCCGGTTTACTGTATCCCTCTGACCTTCTTATTGACGATGAAACACAGAAATAGCATCGGAATTAAATACAAAAGCCACAATGCCGACTTATGTACAGGATAACTGAATCTTCTCACTGCCTATGTTTTGAACCATTCCTGTGACACTAGTTATAGATTCCGATGCTTCACTTCAGGTTTACGGTATTCCTCTGACCTTCTTAGTGACGACGAAACACAGAAATTGAATCGGAATTAAATACAAAAGGCACAATGCCAACTTAAGTACAAGAAGACTGACTCTTCTTACTGTCTATGTTTTGAACCATTCCTGTGACACTAGTTATAGATTACGATGCTTCACTTCCGGTTTACTGCATCCCTCTGACCTTCTTATTGACGATGAAACACAGAAATTGCATCGGAATTAAATACAAAAGGCACAATGCCGACTTAAGTACAAGATAACTGACTCTTCTTACTGTCTATGTGTTGAACCATTCCTGTGACACTAGTTATAGATTCTGATGCTTCACTTCAGGTTTACTGTATCCCTCTGACCTTCTTATTAGCGATGAAACACAGAAATTGCATCGGAGTTAAATACAAAAGGCACAATGCCGACTTAAGTACACGAAAACTGACTCTTCATCTGTCTATGTTTTGAACCATTCCTGTGACACTAGTTATAGATTCCGATGCTTCACTTCCGGTTTACTGTATCCCTCTGACCTTCTTATTGAGGATGAAACACAGAAATAGCTTCGGAATTAAATACAAAAGGCACAATGCCGACTTAAGTACAAGATATCTGACTCTTCTTACTGTCTATGTGTTGAACCATTCATGTGACACTAGTTACAGATTCCGATGCTTCACTTCATTTTTACTGTATCCCTCTGACCTTCTTATTGACGATGAATCACAGAAATTGCATCGGAATTAAATACAAAAGGCACAATGCCGACTTCAGTACAAGAAAACTGACACTTCTTACTGTCTATGTTTTAACCATTCTGTGACACTAGTTATAGATTTCGATTTTTCACTTCAGGTTTACTGTATCCCTCTGTCCTTCTTATTGACGAGGAAACACAGAAATTGCATCGGAATTAAATACAAAAGGCACAATGCCGACTTAAGTACAAGATAACTGACTCTTCTTACAGTCTATGTTTTGAACCATTCCAGTGACACTAGTTATAGATTCCGATGCTTCACTTCAGGTTTACTGTATCCCTCTGAACTCTTATTGACGTTGAAACACAAAAATTTCAACGGAATTAAATACATAAGGCACATTTCCGACTTAAGTACAAGAAAACTGACTCTTGTTACTGTCTATGTTCTGAACCATTCCTGTGACACTAGTTATAGATTCCGATGCTTTACTTCCGGTTTACTGTATACCTCTGACCTTCCTATTGACGATGAAACAGAGAAATAGCATCGGAATTAAATACAAAAAGCAGAATGCAGACTTAAGTACAAGATAACTGACTCTTCTTTACTGTCTATGTTTTGAACCATTCCTGTGACACTAGTTATAGATTTCGATGCTTCACTTCAGGTTTACCGTATCCCTCAGACCTTCTTATTGACGATGAAACACAGAAATTACATCGGAATTAAATAGAAAAGGCACAATGCCGACTTAACTACACGAAAACTGACTCTTCTTACTGTCTGTGTTTTGAACCATTCCTGTGACACTAGTTAAAGATTCCGATGCTTCACCTCAGGTTTACTGTATCGCTCTGACCTTCTTATTCACGATGAAACACAGAAATTGCAACGGAATTAAATACAAAAGGCACAATGCCGACTTAAGTTCAAGAAAACTGACTCTTCTTACCGTCTATGTTTTGAACCATTCCTGTGACACTAGTTATGGATTCCGATGATTCACTTCAGGTTTACTGTATCCCTCTGACCTTCTTGTTGACGATGAAATACAGAAATTGCATCGGAATTAAATACAAAAGCACAATGCCGACTTAAGTACAAGAAAACTGGCTCTTTTTACTGTCTATAATTTGAACTATTCATGTGACACTAGTAATAGATTCCGATGCTTCACTTTAGGTTTTACTGTATCCCTCTGACCTTCTTATTGACGATGAAACATAGAAATTGCATCGGAATTAATTACAAAAGGCACAATGCCGACTTAAGTACAAGAAAACTGACTCTTCTTACTGTCTATGTTTTAACCACTCCTGTGACACTAGTTAGAGATTCCGATTCTTCACTTCAGGTTTACTGTATCCCTCTGTCCTTCTTATGACGAGGAAACACAGAAATAGCATCGGAATTAAATACAAATGCCACAATGCCGACTTAAGTACAAGATAACTGACTCTTCTTACTGTCTATGTGTTGAACCATACATGTGACACTAGTTATAGATTCCGATGCTTCACTTCATTTTTACTGTATCCCTCAGACCTTCTTATTGACGATGAAACACAGAAATTACATCGGAATTAAATAGAAAAGGCACAATGCCGACTTAACTACACGAAAACTGACTCTTCTTACTGTCTGTGTTTTGAACCATTCCTGTGACACTAGTTAAAGATTCCGATGCTTCACCTCAGGTTTACTGTATCGCTCTGACCTTCTTATTCACGATGAAACACAGAAATTGCAACGGAATTAAATACAAAAGGCACAATGCCGACTTAAGTACAAGAAAACTGACTCTTCTTACTGTCTATGTTTTGAACCATTCCTGCCACACTAGTTATAGATTCCGATGCATTACTTCCGGTTTACTGTATCCCTCTGACCTTTTTATTGACGATGAAACACAGAAATAGCATCGGAATTAAATACAAAAGGCACAATGCCGACTTAAGTACAAGATAACTGACTCTTCTCACTGCCTATGATTTGAACCATTCCTGTGACACTAGTTATAGATGCCGATGCTTCACTTGAGGTTTACTGTATCCCTATGACCTTCTTATTGACGATGAAACAAAGAAATTGCATCGAAATTAAATAGAAGAGGCACAATGCCTACATAAGTTCAAGAAAACTGACTCTTCTTACTGTCTATGTTTTAACCTTTCCTGTGACACTAGTTATAGATTCCGATGCTTCACTTCAGGATTACTGTATCCCTCTGACCTTCTTATTAACGATGAAACACAGAAATTGCATCGGAGTTAAATACAAAAGGCACAATGCCGACTTAAGTACAAGAAAACTGACTCTTCATCTGTCTATGTTTTGAACCATCCCTGTGACACTAGTTATAGATTCCGATGCTTCACTTCCGGTTTACTGTATCCCTCTGACCTTCTTATTGAGGATGAATCACAGAAATAGCTTCGGAATTAAATACAAAAGGCACAATGCCGACTTAAGTACAAGATATCTGACTCTTCTTACTGTCTATGTGTTGAACCATTCATGTGACACTAGTAATAGATTCCGATGCTTCACTTCATTTTTACTGTATCCCTCTGACCTTCTTATTGACGATGAATCACAGAAATTGCATCGGAATTAAATACAAAAGGCACAATGCCGACTTCAGTACAAGAAAACTGACACTTCTTACTGTCCATGTTTTAACCATTCTGTGACACTAGTTATAGATTTCGATTTTTCACTTCAGGTTTACTGTATCCCTCTGTCCTTCTTATTGACGAGGAAACACAGAAATTGCATCGGAATTAAATACAAAAGGCACAATGCCGACTTAAGTACAAGAAAACTGACTCTTCTTACAGTCTATGTTTTGAACCATTCCAGTGACACTAGTTATAGATTCCGATGCTTCACTTCAGGTTTACTGTATCCCTCTGAACTCTTATTGACGTTGAAACACAAAAATTTCAACGGAATTAAATACATAAGGCACATTTCCGACTTAAGTACAAGAAAACTGACTCTTGTTACTGTCTATGTTCTGAACCATTCCTGTGACACTAGTTATAGATTCCGATGCTTTACTTCCGGTTTACTGTATACCTCTGACCTTCTTATTGACGATGAAACAGAGAAATAGCATCGGAATTAAATACAAAAAGCAGAATGCCGACTTAAGTACAAGATAACTGACTCTTCTTTACTGTCTATGTTTTGAACCATTCCTGTGACACTAGTTATGGATTCCGATGATTCACTTCAGGTTTACTGTATCCTTCTGACCTTCTTGTTGACGATGAAATACAGAAATTGCATCGGAATTAAATACAAAAGCACAATGCCGACTTAAGTACAAGAAAACTGGCTCTTTTTACTGTCTATAATTTGAACTATTCATGTGACACTAGTAATAGATTCCGATGCTTCACTTTAGGTTTTACTGTATCCCTCTGACCTTCTTATTGACGATGAAACATAGAAATTGCATCGGAATTAATTACAAAAGGCACAATGCCGACTTAAGTACAAGAAAACTGACTCTTCTTACTGTCTATGTTTTAACCACTCCTGTGACACTAGTTAGAGATTCCGATTCTTCACTTCAGGTTTACTGCAGACCTCTGACCTTCTTATTGTTGATGAAACACAGAAATTGCATCGGAATTAAATAGAAAAGGCACAATGCCTACTTAAGTTCAAGAAAATTGACTCTTCTTACTGTCTAAGTTATGAACCATTCCTGTGACACTAGTTATAGATTCCGATGCTTCACTTCAGGTTTACTGTATCCCTCTGTCCTTCTTATGACGAGGAAACACAGAAATAGCATCGGAATTAAATACAAATGCCACAATGCCGACTTAAGTACAAGATAACTGACTCTTCTTACTGTCTATGTGTTGAACCATACATGTGACACTAGTTATAGATTCCGATGCTTCACTTCATTTTTACTGTATCCCTCAGACCTTCTTATTGACGATGAAACACAGAAATTACATCGGAATTAAATAGAAAAGGCACAATGCCGACTTAACTACACGAAAACTGACTCTTCTTACTGTCTGTGTTTTGAACCATTCCTGTGACACTAGTTAAAGATTCCGATGCTTCACCTCAGGTTTACTGTATCGCTCTGACCTTCTTATTCACGATGAAACACAGAAATTGCAACGGAATTAAATACAAAAGGCACAATGCCGACTTAAGTACAAGAAAACTGACTCTTCTTACTGTCTATGTTTTGAACCATTCCTGTCACACTAGTTATAGATTCCGATGCATTACTTCCGGTTTACTGTATCCCTCTGACCTTCTTATTGACGATGAAACACAGAAATAGCATCGGAATTAAATACAAAAGGCACAATGCCGACTTAAGTACAAGATAACTGACTCTTCTCACTGCCTATGTTTTGAACCATTCCTGTGACACTAGTTATAGATGCCGAAGCTTCACTTGAGGTTTACTGTATCCCTATGACCTTCTTATTGACGATGAAACAAAGAAATTGCATCGAAATTAAATAGAAGAGGCACAATGTCTACATAAGTTCAAGAAAACTGACTCTTCTTACTGTCTATGTTTTAACCTTTCCTGTGACACTAGTTATAGATTCCGATGCTTCACTTCAGGATTACTGTATCCCTCTGACCTTCTTATTAACGATGAAACACAGAAATTGCATCGGAGTTAAATACAAAAGGCACAATGCCGACTTAAGTACAAGAAAACTGACTCTTCATCTGTCTATGTTTTGAACCATCCCTGTGACACTAGTTATAGATTCCGATGCTTCACTTCCGGTTTACTGTATCCCTCTGACCTTCTTATTGAGGATGAATCACAGAAATAGCTTCGGAATTAAATACAAAAGGCACAATGCCGACTTAAGTACAAGATATCTGACTCTTCTTACTGTCTATGTGTTGAACCATTCATGTGACACTAGTAATAGATTCCGATGCTTCACTTCATTTGTACTGTATCCCTCTGACCTTCTTATTGACGATGAATCACAGAAATTGCATCGGAATTAAATACAAAAGGCACAATGCCGACTTCAGTACAACAAACACACTCTTCTTACTGTCTATGTTTCAACCATTCTGTGACACTAGTTATAGATTTCGATTTTTCACTTCAGGTTTACTGTATCCCTCTGTCCTTCTTATTGACGAGAAAACACAGTAATTGCATCGGAATTAAATACAAAAGGCACAATGCCGACTTAAGTACAAGAAAACTGACTGTTGTTACTGTCTATGTTTTGAACCATTCCTGTGACACTAGTTATAGATTCCGATGCTTCACTTCCGGTTTACTGCATCACTCTGACCTTCTTATTGACGATGAAACACAGATATAGCATCGGAATTAAATACAAAAGGCACAATGCCGACTTAAGTACAAGATAACTGACTCTTCTTACTGTCTATGTGTTGAACCATTCATGTGACACTAGTTATAGATTCCGATGCTTCACTTCCGGTTTACTGTATCCCTCTGACCTTCTTAGTGACGACGAAACACAGAAATTGAATCGGAATTAAATACAAAAGGCACAATGCCAACTTAAGTACAAGAAGACTGACCCTTCTTAATGTCTATGTTTTGAACCATTCCTGTGACACTAGTTATAGATTCCGATGCTTCACTTCCGGTTTACTGCATCCCTCTGACTTCTTATTGACGATGAAACACAGAAATTGCATCGGAATTAAATACAAAAGGCACAATGCCGACTTAAGTACAAGATAACTGACTCTTCTTACTGTCTATGTGTTGAACCATTCCTGTGACACTAGTTATAGCTTCTGATGCTTCACTTCAAGTTTACTGTATCCCTCTGACCTTCTTATTAGCGATGAAACACAGAAATTGCATCGGAGTTAAATACAAAAGGCACAATGCCGACTTAAGTACAAGAAAACTGACTCTTCATCTGTCTATGTTTTGAACCATTCCTGTGACACTAGTTATAGATTCCGATGCTTCACTTCCGGTTTACTGTATCCCTCTGACCTTCTTATTGAGGATGAAACACAGAAATAGTTTCGGAATTAAATACAAAAGGCACAATGCCGACTTAAGTACAAGATATCTGACTCTTCTTACTGTCTATGTGTTGAACCATTCATGTGACACTAGTTATAGATTCCGATGCTTCACTTCATTTTTACTGTATCCCTCTGACCTTCTTATTGACGATGAATCACAGAAATTGCATCGGAATTAAATACAAAAGGCACAATGCCGACTTCAGTACAAGAAAACTGACTCTTCTTACTGTCTATGTTTTAACCATTCTGTGACACTAGTTATAGATTTCGATTTTTCACTTCAGGTTTACTGTATCCCTCTGTCCTTCTTATTGACGAGGAAACACAGAAATTGGTTCGGAATTAAATACAAAAGGCACAATGCCGACTTAAGTACAAGAAAACTGACTCTTGTTACTGTCTATGTTCTGAACCATTCCTGTGACACTAGTTATAGATTCCGATGCTTTACTTCCGGTTTACTGTATCCCTCTGACCTTCTTATTGACGATGAAACAGAGAAATAGCATCGGAATTAAATACAAAAAGCAGAATGCCGACTTAAGTACAAGATAACTGACTCTTCTTTACTTTCTATGTTTTGAACCATTCCTGTGACACTACTTATATATTCCGATGCTTCACTTCTGGTTTACTGTATCCCTCTGACCTTCATATTGACGATGAAACACAGAAATTGCATCGGAGTTAAATACAAATGGAACAATGCCGAATTAAGTACATGAAAACTGACTCTTCTTACAGTCTATGCTTTGAACCATTCCTGCGACACTAGTTATAGATTCCGATGCTTCACCTCAGGTTTACTATATCCCTCTGACCTTCTTATTGACGATGAAACACCGAAATCGCATCGGAATTAAATACAAAAGGCACAATGCCTACTTAAGTTCAAGAAAACTGACTCTTCTTACTGTCTAAGTTATGAACCATTCCTGTGACACTAGTTATAGATTTCGATGCTTCACTTCAGGTTTACCGTATCCCTCAGACCTTCTTATTGACGATGAAACACAGAAATTACATCGGAATTAAATAGAAAAGGCACAATGCCCACTTAACTACACGAAAACTGACTCTTCTTACTGTCTGTGTTATGAACCATTCCTGTGACACTAGTTAAAGATTCCGATGCTTCACCTCAGGTTTACTGTATCGCTCTGACCTTCTTATTCACGATGAAACACAGAAATTGCAACGGAATTAAATACAAAAGGCACAATGCCGACTTAAGTTCAAGAAAACTGACTCTTTTTACTGTCTATGTTTTGAACCATTCCTGTGACACTAGTTATGGATTCCGATGATTCACTTCAGGTTTACTGTATCCCTCTGACCTTCTTGTTGACGATGAAATACAGAAATTGCATCGGAATTAAATACAAAAGCACAATGCCGACTTAAGTACAAGAATACTGGCTCTTTTTACTGTCTATAATTTGAACTATTCATGTGACACTAGTAATAGATTCCGATGCTTCACTTTAGGTTTTACTGTATCCCTCTGACTTTCTTATTGACGATGAAACATAGAAATTGCATCGGAATTAATTACAAAAGGCACAATGCCGACTTAAGTACAAGAAAACTGACTCTTCTTACTGTCTATGTTTTAACCACTCCTGTGACACTAGTTAGAGATTCCGATTCTTCACTTCAGGTTTACTGTATCCCTCTGTCCTTCTTATGACGAGGAAACACAGAAATAGCATCGGAATTAAATACAAAAGGCACAATGCAGACTTAAGAACAAGAAAACTGACTCTTCTTACTGTCTATGTTTTGAACCATTCCAGTGACACTAGTTATAGATTCCGATGCTTCACTTCGGTTTACTGTATCCCTCTGACCTTCTTATTGACGATGAAACACAGAAATTTCATCGGAATTAAATACATAAGACACCAATCCGACTTTAGTACAAGAAAACTGACTCTTGTTACTGTTTATGTTTTGAACAATTCCTGTGACACTAGTTATAGATTCAGATGCTTTACTTCCGGTTTACTGTATCCCTCTGACCTTCTTATTGACGATAAAACACAGAAATAGCATCAGAATTAAATACAAAAGGCACAATGCCGACTTAAGTACAAGATAACTGACTCTACTTACTGTCTATGTGTTGAACCATTCATGGGACACTAGTTATAGATTCCGATGCTTCACTTCATTTTTACTGTATCCCTCTGAACTTCTTATTGACGATGAAACACAGAAACTGCGTCGGAATTAAACACAAAATGCACAATGCCGACTTAAGTACAAGATAACTGACTCTTCTTTACTGTCTATGTTTGAACCATTCCTGTGACACTACTTATATATTCCGATGCTTCACTTCTGCTTTACTGTATCCCTCTGACCTTCATATTGACGATGAAACACAGGAATTGCATCGGAGTTAAATACAAATGGAACAATGCCGACTTAAGTACAAGAAAACTGACTCTTCTTACAGTCTATGCTTTGAAACATTCCTGTGACATTAGTTATAGATTCCGATGCTTCACTTCAGGTTCACAGTATCCCTCTGACCTTCTTATTGACGATGAAACACAGATATTGCGTCGGAATTAAATACAAAAGGCACAATGCCGACTTAAGTACAAGGAAACTGACTCTTCGTACTGTCTATGATTTGAACCATTCCTGTGCCACTAGTTATAGTTGCCGATTCTTCACTTAAGGATTACTGCATACCTCTGACCTTCTTATTGTTGATGAAACACAGAAATTGCACCGGAATTAAATACAAAAGGCACAACGCCGACTTAAGTACAAGAAAACTGACTCTTCTTACTGTCTATGTTTTGATCCACTCCTGTGACACTAGTTATAGATTCCGATGCTTCACTTCAGGTTTACTGTATCCCTCTGACCTTCTTATTGACGATGAAACATAGAAATTACATCGGTATTAGATAGAAAAGGAACAATGCCGACTTAAGTACATGATTACTGACTCTTCTTACTGCCTATGCTTTGAACCATTCCTGTGACACTAGTTATAGATGCCGATGCTTCACCTCAGGTTTACTGTATCCCTCTGACCTTCTTATTGACGATGAAACACAGAAATTGCATCGGAATTAAATAGAAAACACACAATGCCTACTTAAGTTCAAGAAAACTGACTCTTCTTACTGTCTAAGTTATGAACCATTCCTGTGACACTAGTTATAGATTCCGATGCTTCACTTCAGGTTTACCGTGTCCCTCTGACCTTCTTATTGACGATGAAACACAGAAATTGCATCGGAATTAAATAGAAAAGGCACAATGCCGACTTAACTACACGAAAACTGACTCTTCTTAGTGTCAATGTTTTGAACCATTCCTGTGACACTAGTTCAAGATTCCGATGCTTCACCTCAGGTTTACTGTATCCCTCTGACCTTCTTATTGACGATGAAACACAGAAATTGCAACGTAATTAAATACAAAAGGCACAATGCCGACTTAAGTACAGGATAACTGAATCTTCTCACTGCCTATGTTTTGAACCATTCCTGTGACACTAGTTATAGATTCCGATGCTTCACTTCAGGTTTACGGTATTCCTCTGACCTTCTTAGTGACGACGAAACACAGAAATTGAATCGGAATTAAATACAAAAGGCACAATGCCAACTTAAGTGCAAGAAGACTGACTCTTCTTACTGTCTATGTTTTGAACCATTCCTGTGACACTAGTTATAGATTCCGATGCTTCACTTCCGGTTTACTGCATCCCTCTGACCTTCTTATTGACGATGAAACACAGAAATTGCATCGGAATTAAATACAAAAGGCACAATGCCGACTTAAGTACAAGGTAACTGACTCTTCTTACTGTCTATGTGTTGAACCATTCCTGTGACACTAGTTATAGATTCTGATGCTTCACTTCAGGTTTACTGTATCCCTCTGACCTTCTTATTAGCGATGAAACACAGAAATTGCATCGGAGTTAAATACAAAAGGCACAATGCCGACTTAAGTACAAGAAAACTGACTCTTCATCTGTCTATGTTTTGAACCATTCCTGTGACACTAGTTATAGATTCCGATGCTTCACTTCCGGTTTACTGTATCCCTCTGACCTTCTTATTGAGGATGAAACACAGAAATAGCTTCGGAATTAAATACAAAAAGCACAATGCCGACTTAAGTACAAGATATCTGACTCTTCTTACTGTCTATGTGTTGAACCATTCATGTGACACTAGTTATACATTCCGATGCTTCACTTCATTTTTACTGTATCCCTCTGACCTTCTTATTGACGATGAATCACAGAAATTGCATCGGAATTAAATACAAAAGGCACAATGCCGACTTCAGTACAAGAAAACTGACTCTTCGTACTGTCTATGTTTTAACCATTCTGTGACACTAGTTATAGATTTCGATTTTTCACTTCAGGTTTACTGTATCCCTCTGTCCTTCTTATTGATGAGGAAACACAGAAATTGCATCGGAATTAAATACAAAAGGCACAATGCCGACTTAAGTACAAGAAAACTGACTCTTCTTACAGTCTATGTTTTGAACCATTCCAGTGACACTAGTTATAGATTCCGATGCTTCACTTCAGGTTTACTGTATCCCTCTGAACACTTATTGACGTTGAAACACAAAAATTTCAACGGAATTAAATACATAAGGCACAATTCCGACTTAAGTACAAGAAAACTGACTCTTGTTACTGTCTCTGTTCTGAACCATTCCTGTGACACTAGTTATAGATTCCGATGCTTTACTTCCGGTTTACTGTATCCCTCTGACCTTCTTATTGACGATGAAACAGAGAAATAGCATCGGAATTAAATACAAAAAGCAGAATGCCGACTTAAGTACTAGATAACTGACTCTTCTTTACTGTCTATGTTTTGAACCATTCCCGTGACACTACTTATATATTCCGATGCTTCACTTCTGGTTTACTGTATCCCTCTGACCTTCATATTGACGATGAAACACAGAAATTGCATCGGACTTAAATACAAATGGAACAATGCCGAATTAAGTACATGAAATCTGACTCTTCTTACAGTCTATGCTTTGAACCATTCCTGTGACACTAGTTATAGATTTCGATGCTTCACTTCAGGTTTACCGTATCCCTCAGACCTTCTTATTGACGATGAAACACAGAAATTACATCGGAATTAAATAGAAAAGGCACAATGCCGACTTAACTACACGAAAACTGACTCTTCTTACTGTCTGTGTTTTGAACCATTCCTGTGACACTAGTTAAAGATTCCGATGCTTCACCTCAGGTTTACTGTATCGCTCTGATCTTCTTATTCACGATGAAACACAGAAATTGCAACGGAATTAAATACAAAAGGCACAATGCCGACTTAAGTTCAAGAAAACTGACTCTTCTTACTGTCTATGTTTTGAACCATTCCTGTGACACTAGTTATGGATTCCGATGACTCACTTCAGGTTTACTGTATCCCGCTGACCTTCTTGTTGACGATGAAATACAGAAATTGCATCGGAATTAAATACAAAAGCACAATGCCGACTTAAGTACAAGAAAACTGGCTCTTTTTACTGTCTATAATTTGAACTATTCATGTGACACTAGTAATAGATTCCGATGCTTCACTTTAGGTTTTACTGTATCCCTCTGACCTTCTTATTGACGATGGAACATAGAAATTGCATCGGAATTAATTACAAAAGGCACAATGCCGACTTAAGTACAAGAAAACTGACTCTTCTTACTGTCTATGTTTTAACCACTCCTGTGACACTAGTTAGAGATTCCGATTCTTCACTTCAGGTTTACTGTATCCCTCTGTCCTTCTTATGACGAGGAAACACAGAAATAGCATCGGAATTAAATACAAAAGGCACAATGCAGACTTAAGAACAAGAAAACTGACTCTTCTTACTGTCTATGTTTTGAACCATTCCAGTGACACTAGTTATAGATTCCGATGCTTCACTTCAGGTTTACTGTATCCCTCTGACCTTCTTATTGGCGATGAAACACAGAAATTTCATCGGAATTAAATACATAAGACACCAATCCGACTTTAGTACAAGAAAACTGACCCTTGTTACTGTTTATGTTTTGAACAATTCCTGTGACACTAGTTATAGATTCAGATGCTTTACTTCCGGTTTACTGTATCCCTCTGACCTTCTTATTGACGATAAGACACAGAAATAGCATCAGAATTAAATACAAAATGCACAATGCCGACTTAAGTACAAGATAACTGACTCTTCTTTACTGTCTATGTTTTGAACCATTCCTGTGACACTACTTATATATTCCGATGCTTCACTTCTGGTTTGCTGTATCCCTCTGACCTTCATATTGACGATGAAACACAGGAATTGCATCGGAGTTAAATACAAATGGAACAATGCCGACTTAAGTACAAGAAAACTGACTCTTCTTACAGTCTATGCTTTGAAACATTCCTGTGACATTAGTTATAGATTCCGATGCTTCACTTGAGGTTCACAGTATCCCTCTGACCTTCTTATTGACGATGAAACACAGATATTGCGTCGGAATTAAATACAAAAGGCACAATGCCGACTTAAGTACAAGGAAACTGACTCTTCGTACTGTCTATGATTTGAACCATTCCTGTGCCACTAGTTATAGTTGCCGATTCTTCACTTAAGGATTACTGCATACCTCTGACCTTCTTATTGTTGATGAAACACAGAAATTGCACCGGAATTAAATACAAAAGGCACAACGCCGACTTAAGTACAAGAAAACTGACTCTTCTTACTGTCTATGTTTTGATCCACTCCTGTGACACTAGTTATAGATTCCGATGCTTCACTTCAGGTTTACTGTATCCCTCTGACCTTCTTATTGACGATGAAACACAGAAATTGCAACGGAATTAAATACAAAAGGCACAATGCCGACTTCAGTTCAAGAAAACTGACTCTTCTTATTGTCTATGTTTTGACCCAATCCTGTGACACTAGTTATAGATTCCGATGATACACTTCAGGTTTACTGTATCCCTCTGACCTTCCTTTTGACGATGAAACACAGAAATTGCATCGGAATTAAATACAAAAGGCACAATGCCGACTTAAGTACAAGAAAACTGACCCTTCTTACTGTCTATATTTTGACCTATTCATGTGACACTAGTAATTGTTTCCGATGCTTCACTTCAGGCTTACTGTATCCCTCTGACCTTCTTATTAACGATGAAACACAGAAATTGCATCGGAGTTAAATACAAAAGGCACAATGCCGACTTAAGTACAAGAAAACTGACTCTTCATCTGTCTATGTTTTGAACCATTCCTGTGACACTAGTTATAGATTCCGATGCTTCACTCCCGGTTTACTGTATCCCTCTGACCTTCATATTGACGATGAAACACAGAAATAGCTTCGGAATTAAATACAAAAGGCACAATGCCGACTTAAGTACAAGATAACTGACTCTTCTTACTGTCTATGTGTTGAACCATTCATGAGACACTAGTTATAGATTCCGATGCTACACTTCATTTTTACTGTATCCCTCTGACCTTCTTATTGACGATGAATCACAGAAATTGCATCGGAATTAAATACAAAAGGCACAATGCCGACTTAAGTACAAGAAAACTGACTCTTCTTACTGTCTATGTTTTGAACCATTCCTGTGACACTAGTTATAGATTCCGATGCTTTACTTCCGGTTTACTGTATCCCTCTGACCTTCTTATTGACGATGAAACAGAGAAATAGCATCGGAATTAAATACAAAAAGCAGAATGCCGACTTAAGTACAAGATAACTGACTCTTCTTTACTGTCTATGTTTTGAACCATTCCTGTGACACTACTTATATATTCCGATGCTTCACTTCTGGTTTACTGTATCCCTCTGACCTTCATATTGACGATGAAACACAGAAATTGCATCGGAGTTAAATACAAATGGAACAATGCCGAATTAAGTACATGAAAACTGACTCTTCTTACAGTCTATGCTTTGAACCATTCCTGTGTCACTAGTTATAGATTCCGATGCTTCACCTCAGGTTTACTATATCCCTCTGACCTTCTTATTGACGATGAAACACAGAAATCGCATCGGAATTAAATACAAAAGGCACAATGCCTACTTAAGTTCAAGAAAACTGACTCTTCTTACTGTCTAAGTAATGAACCATTCCTGTGACACTAGTTATAGATTTCGATGCTTCACTTCAGGTTTACCGTATCCCTCAGACCTTCTTATTGACGATGAAACACAGAAATTACATCGGAATTAAATAGAAAAGGCACAATGCCGACTTAACTACACGAAAACTGACTCTTCTTACTGTCTGTGTTTTGAACCATTCCTGTGACACTAGTTAAAGATTCCGATGCTTCACCTCAGGTTTACTGTATCGCTCTGACCTTCTTATTCACGATGAAACACAGAAATTGCAACGGAATTAAATACAAAAGGCACAATGCCGACTTAAGTTCAAGAAAACTGACTCTTCTTACTGTCTGTGTTTTGAACCATTCCTGTGACACTAGTTATGGATTCCGATGATTCACTTCAGGTTTACTGTATCCCTCTGACCTTCTTGTTGACGATGAAATACAGAAATTGCATCGGAATTAAATACAAAAGCACAATGCCGACTTAAGTACAAGAAAACTGGCTCTTTTTACTGTCTATAATTTGAACTATTCATGTGACACTAGTAATAGATTCCGATGCTTCACTTTAGGTTTTACTGTATCCCTCTGACCTTCTTATTGACGATGAAACATAGAAATTGCATCGGAATTAATTACAAAAGGCACAATGCCGACTTAAGTACAAGAAAACTGACTCTTCTTACTGTCTATGTTTTAACCACTCCTGTGACACTAGTTAGAGATTCCGATTCTTCACTTCAGGTTTACTGTATCCCTCTGTCCTTCTTATGACGAGGAAACACAGAAATAGCATCTGAATTAAATACAAAAGGCACAATGCAGACTTAAGAACAAGAAAACTGACTCTTCTTACTGTCTATGTTTTGAACCATTCCAGTGACACTAGTTATAGATTCCGATGCTTCACTCCCGGTTTACTGTATCCCTCTGACCTTCTTATTGACGATGAAACACAGAAATAGCTTCGGAATTAAATACAAAAGGCACAATGCCGACTTAAGTACAAGATAACTGACTCTTCTTACAGTCTATGTGTTGAACCATTCATGAGACACTAGTTATAGATTCCGATGCTACACTTCATTTTTACTGTATCCCTCTGACCTTCTTATTGACGATGAATCACAGAAATTGCATCGGAATTAAATACAAAAGGCACAATGCCGACTTAAGTACAAGAAAACTGACTCTTCTTACTGTCTATGCTTTGAACCATTCCTGTGACACTAGTTATAGATTCCGATGCTTTACTTCCGGTTTACTGTATCCCTCTGACCTTCTTATTGACGATGAAACAGAGAAATAGCATCGGAATTAAATACAAAAAGCAGAATGCCGACTTAAGTACAAGATAACTGACTCTTCTTTACTGTCTATGTTTTGAACCATTCCTGTGACACTACTTATATATTCCGATGCTTCACTTCTGGTTTACTGTATCCCTCTGACCTTCATATTGACGATGAAACACAGAAATTGCATCGGAGTTAAATACAAATGGAACAATGCCGAATTAAGTACATGAAAACTGACTCTTCTTACAGTCTATGCTTTGAACCATTCCTGTGTCACTAGTTATAGATTCCGATGCTTCACCTCAGGTTTACTATATCCCTCTGACCTTCTTATTGACGATGAAACACAGAAATCGCATCGGAATTAAATACAAAAGGCACAATGCCTACTTAAGTTCAAGAAAACTGACTCTTCTTACTGTCTAAGTTATGAACCATTCCTGTGACACTAGTTATAGATTTCGATGCTTCACTTCAGGTTTACCGTATCCCTCAGACCTTCTTATTGACGATGAAACACAGAAATTACATCGGAATTAAATAGAAAAGGCACAATGCCGACTTAACTACACGAAAACTGACTCTTCTTACTGTCTGTGTTTTCAACCATTCCTGTGACACTAGTTAAAGATTCCGATGCTTCACCTCAGGTTTACTGTATCAATCTGACCTTCTTATTCACGATGAAACACAGAAATTGCAACGGAATTAAATACAAAAGGCACAATGCCGACTTAAGTTCAAGAAAACTGACTCTTCTTACTGTCTATGTTTTGAACCATTCCTGTGACACTAGTTATGGATTCCGATGATTCACTTCAGGTTTACTGTATCCCTCTGACCTTCTTGTTGACGATGAAATACAGAAATTGCATCGGAATTAAATACAAAAGCACAATGCCGACTTAAGTACAAGAAAACTGGCTCTTTTTACTGTCTATAATTTGAACTATTCATGTGACACTAGTAATAGATTCCGATGCTTCACTTTAGGTTTTACTGTATCCCTCTGACCTTCTTATTGACGATGAAACATAGAAATTGCATCGGAATTAATTACAAAAGGCACAATGCCGACTTAAGTACAAGAAAACTGACTCTTCTTACTGTCTATGTTTTAACCACTCCTGTGACACTAGTTAGAGATTCCGATTCTTCACTTCAGGTTTACTGTTTCCCTCTGTCCTTCTTATGACGAGGAAACACAGAAATAGCATCTGAATTAAATACAAAAGGCACAATGCAGACTTAAGAACAAGAAAACTGACTCTTCTTACTGTCTATGTTTTGAACCATTCCAGTGACACTAGTTATAGATTCCGATGCTTCACTTCAGGTTTACTGTATCCCTCTGACCTTCTTATTGACGATGAAACGCAGAAATTTCATCGGAATTAAATACATAAGACACCAATCCGACTTTAGTACAAGAAAACTGACTCTTGTTACTGTTTATGTTTTGAACAATTCCAGTGACACTAGTTATAGATTCCGATGCTTCACTTCAGGTTTACTGTATCCCTCTGACCTTCTTATTGACGATGAAACGCAGAAATTTCATCGGAATTAAATACATAAGACACCAATCCGACTCTAGTACAAGAAAACTGACTCTTGTTACTGTTTATGTTTTGAACAATTCCTGTGACACTAGTTATAGATTCAGATGCTTTACTTCCGGTTTACTGTATCCCTCTGACCTTCTTATTGAAGATAAAACACAGAAATAGCATCAGAATTAAATACAAAAGGCACAATGCCGACTTAAGTACAAGATAACTAACTCTACTTACTGTCTATGTGTTGAACCATTCATGGGACACTAGTTATAGATTCCGATGCTTCACTTCATTTTTACTGTATCCCTCTGAACTTCTTATTGACGATGATACACAGAAACTGCGTCGGAATTAAACACAAAATGCACAATGCCGACTTAAGTACAAGATAACTGACACTTCTTTACTGTCTATGTTTTGAACCATTCCTGTGACACTACTTATATATTCCGATGCTTCACTTCTGGTTTACTGTATCCCTCTGACCTTCATATTGACGATGAAACACAGGAATTGCATCGGAGTTAAATACAAATGGAACAATGCCGACTTAAGTACAAGAAAACTGACTCTTCTTACAGTCTATGCTTTGAAACATTCCTGTGACATTAGTTATAGATTCCGATGCTTCACTTCAGGTTCACAGTATCCCTCTGACCTTCTTATTGACGATGAAACACAGATATTGCGTCGGAATTAAATACAAAAGGCACAATGCCGACTTAAGTACAAGGAAACTGACTCTTCGTACTGTCTATGATTTGAACCATTCCTGTGCCACTAGTTATAGTTGCCGATTCTTCACTTAAGGATTACTGCATACCTCTGACCTTCTTATTGTTGATGAAACACAGAAATTGGACCGGAATTAAATACAAAAGGCACAACGCCGACTTAAGTACAAGAAAACTGACTCTTCTTACTGTCTATGTTTTGATCCACTCCTGTGACACTAGTTATAGATTCCGATGCTTCACTTCAGGTTTACTGTATCCCTCTGACCTTCTTATTGACGATGAAACATGGAAATTACATCGGTATTAGATAGAAAAGGAACAATGCCGACTTAAGTACATGATTACTGACTCTTCTTACTGCCTATGCTTTGAACCATTCCTGTGACACTAGTTATAGATGCCGATGCTTCACCTCAGGTTTACTGTATCCCTCTGACCTTCTTATTGACGATGAAACACAGAAATTGCATCGGAATTAAATAGAAAACACACAATGCCTACTTAAGTTCAAGAAAACTGACTCTTCTTACTGTCTAAGTTATGAACCATTCCTGTGACACTAGTTATAGATTCCGATGCTTCACTTCAGGTTTACCGTGTCCCTCTGACCTTCTTATTGACGATGAAACACAGAAATTGCATCGGAATTAAATAGAAAAGGCACAATGCCGACTTAACTACACGAAAACTGACTCTTCTTAGTGTCAATGTTTTGAACCATTCCTGTGACACTAGTTAAAGATTCCGATGCTTCACCTCAGGTTTACTGTATCCCTCTGACCTTCTTATTGACGATGAAACACAGAAATTGCAACGGAATTAAATACAAAAGGCACAATGCCGACTTCAGTTCAAGAAAACTGACTCTTCTTATTGTCTATGTTTTGACCCAATCCTGTGACACTAGTTATAGATTCCGATGATACACTTCAGGTTTACTGTATCCCTCTGACCTTCCTTTTGACGATGAAACACAGAAATTGCATCGGAATTAAATACAAAAGGCACAATGCCGACTTAAGTACAAGAAAACTGGCCCTTCTTACTGTCTATATTTTGACCTATTCATGTGACACTAGTAATTGTTTCCGATGCTTCACTTCAGGCTTACTGTATCCCTCTGACCTTCTTATTAACGATGAAACACAGAAATTGCATCGGAGTTAAATACAAAAGGCACAATGCCGACTTAAGTACAAGAAAACTGACTCTTCATCTGTCTATGTTTTGAACCATTCCTGTGACACTAGTTATAGATTCCGATGCTTCACTCCCGGTTTACTGTATCCCTCTGACCTTCTTATTGACGATGAAATAGCATCGGAATTAAATACAAAAGGCACAATGCCGACTTAAGTACAAGAAAACTGACTCTTCTTAATGTCTATGTTTTGAACCATTCCTGTGACACTAGTTATAGATTCCGATGCTTTACTTCCGGTTTACTGTATCCCTCTGACCTTCTTATTGACGATGAAATAGCATCGGAATTAAATACAAAAGGCACAATGCCGACTTAAGAACAAGATAACTGACTCTTCTCACTGCCTATGTGTTGAACCATTCATGTGACACTAGTTATAGATTCCGATGCTTCACTTCCGGTTTACTGTATCCCTCTGACCTTCTTGTTGACGATGAAACACAGATATTCCATCGGAATTAAATACAAAAAGCACAATGTCGACTTAAGTACAAGAAAACTGACTCTTCTTACTGTCTAAGTTTTCAACCATTGCTGTGACACTAGATATAGATTCCTATGCTTCACTTCAGCTTTACTGTATCCCTCTGACCTTCTTATTGACGATGAAACACAGAAATTGCATCGGAATTAAATACAAAAGGCACAATGCCGGCTTAAGTACAAGAAAACTGTCTATTCTTACTGTCTATGTTTTGAACCATTCCTGTGACACTAGTAATAGATTCCGATGCTTCACTTCAGGTTTACTGTATACCTCTGACCTTATTATTGACGATGATACACAGAAATTGCATCGGAATTAAGTACAAAAGGCACAATGCCGACTTAAGTACAAGAAAACAGACTCTTCTTACTGTCTATGGTTTGTACCATTCCTGTGACACTAGTTATAGATTCCGATGCTTCGCTTCAGGTTTACTGTATCCCTCTGACCTTCTTATTGACGATGAAACACTGAAATTGCATCGGAATTAAATACAAAAGGCACAATGCCGACTTAAGTACAAGAAAACTGACTCTTCTTACTGTCTTTGTTTTGAACCATTCCTGTGACACTAGCTATAGATTCCGATGCTTCACTTCAGGTTAACTGTATCCCTCTGACCTTCTTATTGGCGATGAAACACAGAAATTGAATCGGAATTACATACAAAAGGCACAACGCCGACTTCAGTACAAGAAAACTGACTCTTATTACTGTCTATGTTTTGAAAGGTTCCTGTGACACTAGTTATAGATTCCGATACTTCACTTCAGGTTTACTGTATCCCTCTGACCTTCTTATTGACGATGAAACACAGAAATTGCATCGGAATTAAATACAAAAGACACAATGCCGACTTAAGTACAAGAAAACTGACTCTTCTTTCTGTCTATGTTTTAAACCATTCATGTGACACTATTTATAGATTCCGATGCTTTACTCCAGGTTTACTGTATCCCTCTGACCTTCTTATTGACGATGAATCACAGAAATTACTTCGGAATTAAATACAAAAGGCACAATGCCGACTTAAGTACAAGAAAACTGACTCTTCTTATTGTGTAAGTTTGATCCATTCCTGTGACACTAGTTATAGATTCCGATGCTTCACTTCAGGTTTACTGTATCCCTCTGACCATCTTATTGACGATGAAACACAGAAATTGCATCGGAATTAAATAGAAAAGGCACAATGCCGACTTAAGTACAAGAAAACTGACTCTTCTTACTGTCTATGTTTTGAACTTCCTGTGGCACTAAATATAGATTCTGATGCTTCACTTAAGGTTTACTGTATCCCTCTGACCCTCTTATTGACGATGAAACACAGAAATTGCATCGGAATTAAATACAAAAGGCACAATGCAGACTTAAGTACAAGAAAACTGACTCTTCTTACTGTCTATGGTTTGAACCATTCTTGTGACACTAGTTATAGATTCAGATGCTTCACTTCAGGCTTACTGTATCCCTCTGACCTTCTTATTGACGATGAAACACAGAAATTGCATCGGAATAAAATACAAGAGGCACAATGCCGACATAAGTACAAGAAAACTGACTCTTCTTACTGTCTATGATTTAAACCATTCATGTGACACTAGTTATAGATTCCGATGCTTTACTCCAGGTTTACTGTATCCCTCTGACCTTCTTATTGACGATGAATCACAGAAATTGCTACGGAATTAAATACAAATGTCACTAGTTATAGATTCCGATGCTTCACTTCAGGTGTACTGTATCCCTCTGACCTTCTCATTGACGATGAAACATAGAAATTGCATCGGAATTAAATAGAAAAGGAACAATGCCGACTTCAGTACAAGAAACCTGACTCTTCTTACTGTCTATGTTTTGAACCATTCCTGTGACACTAGTTATAGATTCCGATGCTTCACTTCAGGTTTACTGTATCCTTCTGACCTTCTTATTGACGATGAAACACAGAAATTGCATCGGAATTAAATAGAAAAGGCACAATGCCGACTTAAGTACAAGAAAACTGACTCTTCTAACTGTCTATGTTTTGAACCATTCATGTGACACTAGTTATAGATTCCGATGCTTCACTTCAGGTGTACTGTATCCCTCTGACCTTCTCATTGCCGATGAAACATAGAAATTGCATCGGAATTAAATAGAAAAGGAACAATGCCGACTTAAGTACAAGATAACTGACTCTTCTTTACTGTCTATGTTTTGAACCATTCCTGTGACACTACTTATATATTCCGATGCTTCACTTCTGGTTTACTGTATCCCTCTGACCTTCATATTGACGATGAAACACAGAAATTGCATCGGAGTTAAATACAAATGGAACAATGCCGACTTAAGTACAAGAAAACTGACTCTTCTTACAGTCTATGCTTTGAAACATTCCTGTGACATTAGTTATAGATTCCGATGCTTCACTTCAGGTTTACTGTATCCCTCTGACCTTCTTATTGACGATGAAACATAGAAATTACATCGGTATTAGATAGAAAAGGAACAATGCCGACTTAAGTACATGATTACTGACTCTTCTTACTGCCTATGTTTTGAACCATTCCTGTGACACTAGAAATAGATGCCGATGCTTCACCTCAGGTTTACTGTATCCCTCTGACCTTCTTATTGACGATGAAACACAGAAATTGCATCGGAATTAAATAGAAAACACACAATGCCTACTTAAGTTCAAGAAAACTGACTCTTCTTACTGTCTAAGTTATGAACCACTCCTGTGACACTAGTTATAGATTCCGATGCTTCACTTCAGGTTTACCGTGTCCCTCTGACCTTCCTATTGACGATGAAACACAGAAATTGCATCGGAATTAAATAGAAAAGGCAAAATGCCGACTTAACTACACGAAAACTGACTCTTCTTAGTGTCAATGTTTTGAACCATTCCTGTGACACTAGTTAAAGATTCCGATGCTTCACCTCAGGTTTACTGTATCCCTCTGACCTTCTTATTGACGATGAAACACAGAAATTGCAACGGAATTAAATACAAAAGGCACAATGCCGACTTAAGTACAAGAAAACTGACTCTTCATCTGTCTATGTTTTGAACCATTCCTGTGACACTAGTTATAGATTCCGATGCTTCACTCCCGGTTTACTGTATCCCTCTGACCTTCTTATTGACGATGAAACACAGAAATAGCTTCGGAATTAAATACAAAAGGCACAATGCCGACTTAAGTACAAGATAACTGACTCTTCTTACTGTCTATGTGTTGAACCATTCATGAGACACTAGTTATAGATTCCGATGCTACACTTCATTTTTACTGTATCCCTCTGACCTTCTTATTGACGATGAATCATAGAAATTGCATCGGAATAAATACAAAAGGCACAATGCCGACTTAAGTACAAGAAAACTGACTCTTCTTACTGTCTATGTTTTAACCATTCCTGTGACACTAGTTATAGATTCCGATTCTTCACTTAAGGTTTACTGTATCCCTCTGTCCTTCTTATTGACGACGAAACACAGAAATTGCATCGGAATTAAATACGAAAGGCACAATGCCGACTTAAGTACAAGAAAACTGACTCTTCTTAATGTCTATGTTTTGAACCATTCCTGTGACACTAGTTATAGATTCCGATGCTTTACTTCCGGTTTACTGTATCCCTCTGACCTTCTTATTGACGATGAAATAGCATCGGAATTAAATACAAAAGGCACAATGCCGACTTAAGAACAAGATAACTGACTCTTCTCACTGCCTATGTGTTGAACCATTCATGTGACACTAGTTATAGATTCCGATGCTTCACTTCCGGTTTACTGTATCCCTCTGACCTTCTTGTTGACGATGAAACACAGATATTCCATCGGAATTAAATACAAAAAGCACAATGTCGACTTAAGTACAAGAAAACTGACTCTTCTTACTGTCTAAGTTTTCAACCATTGCTGTGACACTAGATATAGATTCCTATGCTTCACTTCAGCTTTACTGTATCCCTCTGACCTTCTTATTGACGATGAAACACAGAAATTGCATCGGAATTAAATACAAAAGGCACAATGCCGGCTTAAGTACAAGAAAACTGTCTATTCTTACTGTCTATGTTTTGAACCATTCCTGTGACACTAGTAATAGATTCCGATGCTTCACTTCAGGTTTACTGTATACCTCTGACCTTATTATTGACGATGAAACACAGAAATTGCATCGGAATTAAGTACAAAAGGCACAATGCCGACTTAAGTACAAGAAAACAGACTCTTCTTACTGTCTATGGTTTGTACCATTCCTGTGACACTAGTTATAGATTCCGATGCTTCGCTTCAGGTTTACTGTATCCCTCTGACCTTCTTATTGACGATGAAACACTGAAATTGCATCGGAATTAAATACAAAAGACACAATGCCGACTTAAGTACAAGAAAACTGACTCTTCTTACTGTCTATGTTTTAAACCATTCATGTGACACTATTTATAGATTCCGATGCTTTACTCCAGGTTTACTGTATCCCTCTGACCTTCTTATTGACGATGAATCACAGAAATTACTTCGGAATTAAATACAAAAGACACAATGCCGACTTAAGTACAAGAAAAATGACTCTTCTTATTGTGTAAGTTTGATCCATTCCTGTGACACTAGTTATAGATTCCGATGCTTCACTTCAGGTTTACTGTATCCCTCTGACCATCTTATTGACGATGAAACACAGAAATTGCATCGGAATTAAATAGAAAAGGCACAATGCCGACTTAAGTACAAGAAAACTGACTCTTCTTACTGTCTATGTTTTGAACTTCCTGTGGCACTAAATATAGATTCTGATGCTTCACTTAAGGTTTACTGTATCCCTCTGACCCTCTTATTGACGATGAAACACAGAAATTGCATCGGAATTAAATACAAAAGGCACAATGCAGACTTAAGTACAAGAAAACTGACTCTTCTTACTGTCTATGGTTTGAACCATTCTTGTGACACTAGTTATAGATTCAGATGCTTCACTTCAGGCTTACTGTATCCCTCTGACCTTCTTATTGACGATGAAACACAGAAATTGCATCGGAATAAAATACAAGAGGCACAATGCCGACATCAGTACAAGAAAACTGACTCTTCTTACTGTCTATGATTTAAACCATTCATGTGACACTAGTTATAGATTCCGATGCTTTACTCCAGGTTTACTGTATCCCTCTGACCTTCTTATTGACGATGAATCACAGAAATTGCTACGGAATTAAATACAAATGTCACTAGTTATAGATTCCGATGCTTCACTTCAGGTGTACTGTATCCCTCTGACCTTCTCATTGACGATGAAACATAGAAATTGCATCGGAATTAAATAGAAAAGGAACAATGCCGACTTCAGTACAAGAAACCTGACTCTTCTTACTGTCTATGTTTTGAACCATTCCTGTGACACTAGTTATAGATTCCGATGCTTCACTTCAGGTTTACTGTATCCTTCTGACCTTCTTATTGACGATGAAACACAGAAATTGCATCGGAATTAAATAGAAAAGGCACAATGCCGACTTAAGTACAAGAAAACTGACTCTTCTAACTGTCTATGTTTTGAACCATTCATGTGACACTAGTTATAGATTCCGATGCTTCACTTCAGGTGTACTGTATCCCTCTGACCTTCTCATTGCCGATGAAACATAGAAATTGCATCGGAATTAAATAGAAAAGGAACAATGCCGACTTAAGTACAAGATAACTGACTCTTCTTTACTGTCTATGTTTTGAACCATTCCTGTGACACTACTTATATATTCCGATGCTTCACTTCTGGTTTACTGTATCCCTCTGACCTTCATATTGACGATGAAACACAGAAATTGCATCGGAGTTAAATACAAATGAAACAATGCCGACTTAAGTACAAGAAAACTGACTCTTCTTACAGTCTATGCTTTGAAACATTCCTGTGACATTAGTTATAGATTCCGATGCTTCACTTCAGGTTTACTGTATCCCTCTGACCTTCTTATTGACGATGAAACATAGAAATTACATCGGTATTAGATAGAAAAGGAACAATGCCGACTTAAGTACATGATTACTGACTCTTCTTACTGCCTATGTTTTGAACCATTCCTGTGACACTAGTTATAGATGCCGATGCTTCACCTCAGGTTTACTGTATCCCTCTGACCTTCTTATTGACGATGAAACACAGAAATTGCATCGGAATTAAATAGAAAACACACAATGCCTACTTAAGTTCAAGAAAACTGACTCTTCTTACTGTCTAAGTTATGAACCATTCCTGTGACACTAGTTATAGATTCCGATGCTTCACTTCAGGTTTACCGTGTCCCTCTGACCTTCTTATTGACGATGAAACACAGAAATTGCATCGGAATTAAATAGAAAAGGCACAATGCCGACTTAACTACACGAAAACTGACTCTTCTTAGTGTCAATGTTTTGAACCATTCCTGTGACACTAGTTAAAGATTCCGATGCTTCACCTCAGGTTTACTGTATCCCTCTGACCTTCTTATTGACGATGAAACACAGAAATTGCAACGGAATTAAATACAAAAGGCACAATGCCGACTTCAGTTCAAGAAAACTGACTCTTCTTATTGTCTATGTTTTGACCCAATCCTGTGACACTAGTTATAGATTCCGATGATACACTTCAGGTTTACTGTATCCCTCTGACCTTCCTTTTGACGATGAAACACAGAAATTGCATCGGAATTAAATACAAAAGGCACAATGCCGACTTAAGTACAAGAAAACTGGCCCTTCTTACTGTCTATATTTTGACCTATTCATGTGACACTAGTAATTGTTTCCGATGCTTCACTTCAGGCTTACTGTATCCCTCTGACCTTCTTATTAACGATGAAACACAGAAATTGCATCGGAGTTAAATACAAAAGGCACAATGCCGACTTAAGTACAAGAAAACTGACTCTTCATCTGTCTATGTTTTGAACCATTCCTGTGACACTAGTTATAGATTGCGATGCTTCACTCCCGGTTTACTGTATCCCTCTGACCGTCTTATTGACGATGAAACACAGAAATAGCTTCGGAATTAAATACAAAAGGCACAATGCCGACTTAAGTACAAGATAACTGACTCTTCTTACTGTCTATGTGTTGAACCATTCATGAGACACTAGTTATAGATTCCGATGCTACACTTCATTTTTACTGTATCCCTCTGACCTTCTTATTGACGATGAATCACAGAAATTGCATCGGAATAAATACAAAAGGCACAATGCCGACTTAAGTACAAGAAAACTGACTCTTCTTACTGTCTATGTTTTAACCATTCCTGTGACACTAGTTATAGATTCCGATTCTTCACTTAAGGTTTACTGTATCCCTCTGTCCTTCTTATTGACGACGAAACACAGAAATTGCATCGGAATTAAATACGAAAGGCACAATGCCGACTTAAGTACAAGAAAACTGACTCTTCTTAATGTCTATGTTTTGAACCATTCCTGTGACACTAGTTATAGATTCCGATGCTTTACTTCCGGTTTACTGTATCCCTCTGACCTTCTTATTGACGATGAAATAGCATCGGAATTAAATACAAAAGGCACAATGCCGACTTAAGAACAAGATAACTGACTCTTCTCACTGCCTATGTGTTGAACCATTCATGTGACACTAGTTATAGATTCCGATGCTTCACTTCCGGTTTACTGTATCCCTCTGACCTTCTTGTTGACGATGAAACACAGATATTCCATCGGAATTAAATACAAAAAGCACAATGTCGACTTAAGTACAAGAAAACTGACTCTTCTTACTGTCTAAGTTTTCAACCATTGCTGTGACACTAGATATAGATTCCTATGCTTCACTTCAGCTTTACTGTATCCCTCTGACCTTCTTATTGACGATGAAACACAGAAATTGCATCGGAATTAAATACAAAAGGCACAATGCCGGCTTAAGTACAAGAAAACTGTCTATTCTTACTGTCTATGTTTTGAACCATTCCTGTGACACTAGTAATAGATTCCGATGCTTCACTTCAGGTTTACTGTATACCTCTGACTTTATTATTGACGATGAAACACAGAAATTGCATCGGAATTAAGTACAAAAGGCACAATGCCGACTTAAGTACAAGAAAACAGACTCTTCTTACTGTCTATGGTTTGTACCATTCCTGTGACACTAGTTATAGATTCCGATGCTTCGCTTCAGGTTTACTGTATCCCTCTGACCTTCTTATTGACGATGAAACACTGAAATTGCATCGGAATTAAATACAAAAGGCACAATGCCGACTTAAGTACAAGAAAACTGACTCTTCTTACTGTCTTTGTTTTGAACCATTCCTGTGACACTAGCTATAGATTCCGATGCTTCACTTCAGGTTAACTGTATCCCTCTGACCTTCTTATTGGCGATGAAACACAGAAATTGAATCGGAATTACATACAAAAGGCACAACGCCGACTTCAGTACAAGAAAACTGACTCTTATTACTGTCTATGTTTTGAAAGGTTCCTGTGACACTAGTTATAGATTCCGATACTTCACTTCAGGTTTACTGTATCCCTCTGACCTTCTTATTGACGATGAAACACAGAAATTGCATCGGAATTAAATACAAAAGACACAATGCCGACTTAAGTACAAGAAAACTGACTCTTCTTTCTGTCTATGTTTTAAACCATTCATGTGACACTATTTATAGATTCCGATGTTTTACTCCAGGTTTACTGTATCCCTCTGACCTTCTTATTGACGATGAATCACAGAAATTACTTCGGAATTAAATACAAAAGGCACAATGCCGACTTAAGTACAAGAAAACTGACTCTTCTTATTGTGTAAGTTTGATCCATTCCTGTGACACTAGTTATAGATTCCGATGCTTCACTTCAGGTTTACTGTATCCCTCTGACCATCTTATTGACGATGAAACACAGAAATTGCATCGGAATTAAATAGAAAAGGCACAATGCCGACTTAAGTACAAGAAAACTGACTCTTCTTACTGTCTATGTTTTGAACTTCCTGTGGCACTAAATATAGATTCTGATGCTTCACTTAAGGTTTACTGTATCCCTCTGACCCTCTTATTGACGATGAAACACAGAAATTGCATCGGAATTAAATACAAAAGGCACAATGCAGACTTAAGTACAAGAAAACTGACTCTTCTTACTGTCTATGGTTTGAACCATTCTTGTGACACTAGTTATAGATTCAGATGCTTCACTTCAGGCTTACTGTATCCCTCTGACCTTCTTATTGACGATGAAACACAGAAATTGCATCGGAATAAAATACAAGAGGCACAATGCCGACATAAGTACAAGAAAACTGACTCTTCTTACTGTCTATGATTTAAACCATTCATGTGACACTAGTTATAGATTCCGATGCTTTACTCCAGGTTTACTGTATCCCTCTGACCTTCTTATTGACGATGAATCACAGAAATTGCTACGGAATTAAATACAAATGTCACTAGTTATAGATTCCTATGCTTCACTTCAGGTGTACTGTATCCCTCTGACCTTCTCATTGACGATGAAACATAGAAATTGCATCGGAATTAAATAGAAAATGAACAATGCCGACTTCAGTACAAGAAACCTGACTCTTCTTACTGTCTATGATTTGAACCATTCCTGTGACACTAGTTATAGATTCCGATGCTTCACTTCAGGTTTACTGTATCCTTCTGACCTTCTTATTGACGATGAAACACAGAAATTGCATCGGAATTAAATAGAAAAGGCACAATGCCGACTTAAGTACAAGAAAACTGACTCTTCTAACTGTCTATGTTTTGAACCATTCATGTGACACTTGTTATAGATTCCGATGCTTCACTTCAGGTGTACTGTATCCCTCTGACCTTCTCATTGCCGATGAAACATAGAAATTGCATCGGAATTAAATAGAAAAGGAACAATGCCGACTTAAGTACAAGATAACTGACTCTTCTTTACTGTCTATGTTTTGAACCATTCCTGTGACACTACTTATATATTCCGATGCTTCACTTCTGGTTTACTGTATCCCTCTGACCTTCATATTGACGATGAAACACAGAAATTGCATCGGAGTTAAATACAAATGAAACAATGCCGACTTAAGTACAAGAAAACTGACTCTTCTTACAGTCTATGCTTTGAAACATTCCTGTGACATTAGTTATAGATTCCGATGCTTCACTTCAGGTTTACTGTATCCCTCTGACCTTCTTATTGACGATGAAACATAGAAATTACATCGGTATTAGATAGAAAAGGAACAATGCCGACTTAAGTACATGATTACTGACTCTTCTTACTGCCTATGTTTTGAACCATTCCTGTGACACTAGTTATAGATGCCGATGCTTCACCTCAGGTTTACTGTATCCCTCTGACCTTCTTATTGACGATGAAACACAGAAATTGCATCGGAATTAAATAGAAAACACACAATGCCTACTTAAGTTCAAGAAAACTGACTCTTCTTACTGTCTAAGATATGAACCATTCCTGTGACACTAGTTATAGATTCCGATGCTTCACTTCAGGTTTACCGTGTCCCTCTGACCTTCTTATTGACGATGAAACACAGAAATTGCATCGGAATTAAATAGAAAAGGCACAATGCCGACTTAACTACACGAAAACTGACTCTTCTTAGTGTCAATGTTTTGAACCATTCCTGTGACACTAGTTAAAGATTCCGATGCTTCACCTCAGGTTTACTGTATCCCTCTGACCTTCTTATTGACGATGAAACACAGAAATTGCAACGGAATTAAATACAAAAGGCACAATGCCGACTTCAGTTCAAGAAAACTGACTCTTCTTATTGTCTACGTTTTGACCCAATCCTGTGACACTAGTTATAGATTCCGATGATACACTTCAGGTTTACTGTATCCCTCTGACCTTCCTTTTGACGATGAAACACAGAAATTGCATCGGAATTAAATACAAAAGGCACAATGCCGACTTAAGTACAAGAAAACTGACCCTTCTTACTGTCTATATTTTGAACTATTCATGTGACACAAGTAATTGTTTCCGATGCTTCACTTCAGGCTTACTGTATCCCTCTGACCTTCTTATTAACGATGAAACACAGAAATGGCATCGGAGTTAAATACAAAAGGCACAATGCCGACTTAAGTACAAGAAAACTGACTCTTCATGTGTCTATGTTTTGAACCATTCCTGTGACACTAGTTATAGATTCCGATGCTTCACTCCTGGTTTACTGTATCCCTCTGACCTTCTTATTGACGATGAAACACAGAAATAGCTTCGGAATTAAATACAAAAGGCACAATGCCGACTTAAGTACAAGATAACTGACTCTTCTTACTGTCTATGTGTTGAACCATTCATGAGACACTAGTTATAGATTCCGATGCTACACTTCATTTTTACTGTATCCCTCTGACCTTCTTATTGACGATGAATCACAGAAATTGCATCGGAATTAAATACAAAAGCCACAATGCCGACTTAAGTACAAGAAAACTGACTCTTCTTACTGTCTATGTTTTAACCATTCCTGTGACACTAGTTATAGATTCCGACTCTTCACTTAAGGTTTACTGTTTCCCTCTGTCCTTCTTATTGACGACGAAACACAGAAATTGCATCGGAAATAAATACGAAAGGCACAATGCCGACTTAAGTACAAGAAAACTGACTCTTCTTAATGTCTATGTTTTGAACCATTCCTGTGACACTAGTTATAGATTCCGATGCTTTATTCCGTTATTACTGTATCCCTCTGACCTTCTTATTGACGATGAAATAGCATCGGAATTAAATACAAAAGGCACAATGCCGACTTAAGTACAAGATAACTGACTCTTCTCACTGTCTATGTGTTGAACCATTCATGTGACACTAGTTATAGATTCCGATGCTTCACTTCCGGTTTACTGTAACCCTCTGACCTTCTTATTGACGATGAAACACAGATATTCCATCGGAATTAAATACAAAAAGCACAATGTCGACTTAAGTACAAGAAAACTGACTCTTCTTACTGTCTAGGTTTTGAACCATTGCTGTGACACTAGATATAGATTATTATGCTTCACTTCAGCTTTACTGTATAACTCTGACCTTCTTATGGACGATGAAACACAGAAATTGCATCGGAATTAAATACAAAAGGCACAATGCCTGCTTAAGTACAAGAAAACTGTCTCTTCTTACTGTCTATGTTTTGAACCATTCCTGTGACACAAGTAATAGATTCCGATGCTTCACGTCAGGTTTACTGTATACCTCTGACCTTATTATTGACGATGAAACACAGAAATTGCATCGGAATTAAGTACAAAAGGCACAATGCCGACTTAAGTACAAGAAAACTGACTCTTCTTACTGTCTATGGTTTGTACCATTCCTGTGACGCTAGTTATAGATTCCGATGCTTCACTTCAGGTTTACTGTATCCCTCTGACCTTCTTATTGACGATGAAACACTGAAATTGCATCGGAATTAAATACAAAAGGCACAATGCCGACTTAAGTACAAGAAAACTGACTCTTCTTACTGTCTTTGTTTTGAACCATTCCTGTGACACTAGCTACAGATTCCGATGCTTCACTTCAGGTTAACTGTATCCCTCTGACCTTCTTATTGACGATGAAACACAGAAATTGAATCGGAATTACATACAAAAGGCACAACGCCGACTTAAGTACAAGAAAACTGACTCTTATTACTGTCTATGTTTTGAAAGGTTCCTGTGACACTAGTTACAGATTCCGATACTTCACTTCAGGTTTACTGTATCCCTCTGACCTTCTTATTGACGATGAAACACAGAAATTGCATCGGAATTAAATACAAAAGACACAATGCCGACTTAAGTACAAGAAAACTGACTCTTCTTACTGTCTATGTTTTAAACCATTCATGTGACACTATTTATAGATTCCGATGCTTTACTCCAGGTTTACTGTATCCCTCTGACCTTCTTATTGACGATGAATCACAGAAATTACTTCGGAATTAAATACAAAAGGCACAATGCCGACTTAAGTACAAGAAAACTGACTCTTCTTACTGTGTAAGTTTGATCCATTCCTGTGACACTAGTTATAGATTCCGATGCTTCACTTCAGGTTTACTGTATCCCTCTGACCATCTTATTGACGATGAAACACAGAAATTGCATCGGAATTAAATAGAAAAGGCACAATGCCGACTTAAGTACAAGAAAACTGACTCTTCTTACTGTCTATGTTTTGAACTTCCTGTGGCACTAAATATAGATTCTGATGCTTCACTTCAGGTTTACTGTATCCCTCTGACCCTCTTATTGACGATGAAACACAGAAATTGCATCGGAATTAAATACAAAAGGCACAATGCAGACTTAAGTACAAGAAAACTGACTCTTCTTACTGTCTATGGCTTGAACCATTCTTGTGACACTAGTTATAGATTCCGATGCTTCACTTCAGGTTTACTGTATCCCTCTGACCGTCTTATGGTCGATGAAACACAGAAATTACATCGGAATTATATAGAAAAGGAACAATGCCGACTTAAGTACAAGAAAACTGACTCTTCTTACTGTCTATGTTTTGAACCATTCCTGTGACACTAGTTATAGATGCCGATGCTTCACTTCAGGTTTACTGTCTCCCTCCAAACTTCTTATTGACGATGAAACACAGAAATTGCATCGGAATTAAATAGAAAATGCACAATGCAGAATTAAGTACAAGAAAACTGACCCTTCTTACTGTCTGTGTTTTGAACCATTCCTGTGACACTAAATATTGATCCCGATGCTTCACGTCAGGTATACTGTATCCCTCTGAGCTTCTTATTGACGATGAAACACTGAAATTGCATCGGAATTAATTACAAAAGGCACAATGCCGACTTATGTACAAGAAAACTGACTCTTCTTACCCTCTTTGTTTTGAACCATTCATGTGACACTAAATATTGATCCCGATGCTTCAATTCAGGTTTACTGCATCCCTCTGACCTTGTTATTGACGATGAAACACAGAAAGTGCATCGGAATTAAATACAAAAGGCACAATGCCGACTTAAGTACAAGAAAACTGACTCTTCTTACTGTCTATGTTTGAACCATTCCTTTGACACTAGTTATAGATTCCGATGCTTCACTTCAGGTTTACTGTATCCCTCTGAGCTTCTTATTGACGATGAAACACAGAAATTGCATCGGAATTAAATACAAAATGCACAATGCCGACTTAAGTACAAGAAAACTGACTCTTCTTTACTGTCTATGTTTTGAACCATTCCTGTGACACTAGTTATATATTCCGATGCTTCACTTCAGGTTTACTGTATCCCTCTGACCTTCATATTGACGATGAAACACAGAAATTGCATCGGAGTTAAATACAAAAGGAACAATGAAGACTTAAGTACAAGAAAACTAACTCTTCTTACCGTCTATGTTTTGAACCATTCCTATGACACTAGTTATAGATTCCGATGCTTCACTTTAGGTTTACTGTATCCCTCTGACCTTCTTATTGACGATGAAACACAGATATTGCGTCGAAACTAAATACAAATGGCACAATGACGACTTAAGTACAAGAAAACTGACTCTTCTTACTGTGTATGCTTTGAACCATTCCTGTGACACTAGTTATAGATTCCGATGCTTCACTTCAGTTTTACCGTATTCCTCTGACCTTCTTAGTGACGATGAAACACAGAAATTACATCGGAATTAAATACAAAAGGCACAATGCCGACTTAAATACAAGAAGATTGACTCTTCTTACTGCCTATGTTTTGAACCATTCCTGTGACACTAGTTATAGATTCCGATGCTTCACTTCAGGTTTACTGTATCCCTCTGACCTTCTTATTGTTGATGAAATACAGAATTTGCATCGGAATTAAATACAAAAGGCACAACGCCGACTTAAGTACAAGAAAAGTGACTCTTCTTACTGTCTATTTTTAAATCCATTCCTGTGACACTAGTTACAGATTCCGATGCTTCACTTCAGGTTTACTGTATCCCTCTGACCTTCTTATTGACGATGAAACATAGAAATTGATTCGGAATTAAATAGAACAGGAACAATGCCGACATAAGTACAAGAATACTGACTCTTCTTACTGGCAATGTTTTGAACCATTCCTGTGACATAGGTTTACTGAATCCCTCAGACCTTCTTATTGACGAAGAAACACAGAAATTGCATCGGAATTAAATAGAAAAGGCACAATGCCGAATTAAGTACAAGTAAACTGACTCTTCTTACTGTCTGTGTGTTGAACAATTCATGGGACACTAGTTATAGATTCCGATGCTTCACTTCATTTTTACTGTATCCCTCTGAACTTGTTATTGACGATGAAACACTGAAACTGCATCGGAATTAAATACAAAATGCACAATGCCGACTTAAGAAAAAGATAACTGACTCTTCTTTACTGTCTATGTTTTGAACCATTCCTGTGACACTACTTATATATTCCGATGCTTCACTTCAGGTTTACTGCATCCCTCTGACCTTCTTATTGACGATGAAACACAGATATTGCGTCGGAATTAAATACGAAAGGCACAATGCCGACTTAAATACAAGGAAACTGACTCTTCGTACTGTCTATGCTTTGAACCATTCCTGTGACACTAGTTATAGTTGCCGATTCTTCACTTAAGGTTTACTGCATATCTCTGACCTACTTATTGTTGATGAAACACAGAAATTGCACCGGAATTAAATACAAAAGGCACAACGCCGACTTAAGTACAAGAAAACTGACTCTTCTTACTGTCTATGTTTTGATCCACTCCTGTGACACTAGTTATAGATTCCGATGCTTCACTTCAGTTTTACTGTATCCCTCTGACCTTCTTATTGACGATGAAACATAGAAATTGCATCGGAATCAGATAGAAAAGGAACAATGCCGACTCAAGTACAAGATTACTGACACTTCTTAGTGCCTATGTTTTGAACCATTCCTGTGACACTAGTTATAGAAGCCGATGCTTCACTTCAGGTTTACTGTATCCCTCTGACCTTCTTATTGACGATGAAACACAGAAATTGCATCGGAATTAAATAGAAAAGGCACAATGCCCACTTAAGTTCAAGATAACTGACTCTTCTTACTGTCTAAGTTATGAACCATTCCTGTGACACTAGTTATTGATTCCGATGCTTCACTTCAGGTTTACCGTGTCCCTCTGACCTTCTTATTGACGATGAAACACAGAAATTGCATCGGAATTAAATAGAAAAGGCACAATGCCGACTTAACTACACGAAAACTGACTCTTCTTACTGTCAATGTTTTGAACCATTCCTGTGACACCTGTTAAAGATTCCGATGATTCACTTCAGGTTTAGTGTATCCCTCTGACCTTCCTTTTGACGATGAAACACAGATATTGTATCGGAATTAAATACAAAGTGCACAATGCCGACTTAAGTACAAGAAAACTGACTCTTCTTACTGTCTATATTTTGAACTATTCATGTGACACTAGTAATTGTTTCCGATGGTTCACTTCAGGCTTACTGTATCCCTCTGACCTTCTTATTAACGATGAAACACAGAAATTGCATCGGAGTTAAATACAAAAGGCACAATGCCGACTTAAGTACAAGAAAACAGACTCTTCGTCTGTCTATGTTTTTAACCATTCCTGTGCCACTAGTTATAGATTCCGATGCTTCACTTCCGGTTTTGCTGTATCCCTCTGACCTTCTTATTGACGATGAAACACAGAAATAGCTTCGGAATTAAATACAAAAGGCACAATGCCGACTTAAGTACAAGATAACTGACACTTCTTACTGTCTATGTGTTGAACCATTCATGAGACACTAGTTATAGATTCCGATGCTACACTTCATTTTTACTGTATCCCTCTGACCTTCTTATTGACGATGAATCACAGAAATTGCATCGGAATAAATACAAATGGCACAATGACGACTTAAGTACAAGAAAACTGACTCTTCTTACTATCTATGTTTTAACCATTCCTGTGACACTAGTTATAGATTCCGATGCTTCACTTCCGGTTAACTGTACCCCTCTGACCCTCTTATTGACGATGAAACACAGAAATTGCATCGGAATTAAATACAAAAGCACAATGCAGACTTAAGTACAAGATAACTGACTCTTCTTACTATCTATGTGTTGAACCATTCATGTGACACTAGTTATAGATTCCGATGCTTCACTTCATTTTTACTGTATACCTCTGACCTTCTTATTGACGATGAATCACAGAAATTGCATCGGAATTAAATACAAAAGGTACAATGCCGACTTAAGTAAAAGAAAACTGACTCTTCTTACTGTCTATGTTTTAACCATTCCTGTGACACTAGTTATAGATTCCAATTCTTCACTTAAGGTTTACTGTATTCCTCTGTCCTTGTTATTGACGACGAAACACAGATACTGCATCGGAATTAAATACGAAAGGCACAATGCCGACTTCAGTACAAGAAAACTAACTCTTCTTACTGTCTATGTTTTGAACCAATCCTGTGACACTAGTTATAGATTCCGATGCTTTACTTCCGGTTTACTGTATCCCTCTGACCTTCTTATTGACGATGAAACACAGAAATAGCATCGGAATGAAATACAAAAGGCACAATGCCGACCCAAGTACAAGATAACTGACTCTTCTCACAGTCTATGTGTTGAACCATTCATGTGACACTAGTTATAGATTCCGATGCTTCACTTCCGGTTTACTGTATCCCTCTGACCTTCTTATTGACGATGAAACACAGATATTCCATCGGAATTAAATACAAAAAGCACAATGCCGACTTAAGTACAAGAAAACTGACTCTTCTTACTGTCTAAGTTTTGAACTATTGCTGTGACACTAGGTATATATTCCGATTCTTCACTTAAGGTTAACTGTATCATTCTGTCCTTGTTATTGATGACGAAACACAGAAATTGCATCGGAATTAAATACGAAAGGCACAACGCAGACTTAAGTACAAGAAAACTGACTCTTCTTACTATCTATGTTTTGAACCAATCCTGTGACACTAGTTAAGGATTCCGATGCTTTACTTCCGGTTTACTGTATCTCTCTGACCTTCTTATTGACGATGAAACACAGAAATAGCATCGGAATTAAATACAAAACGAACAATGCCGACTTAAGTACAAGATAACTGACTCTTCTCACAGTCTATGTGTTGAACCATTCATGTGTCACTAGTTATAGATTCTGATGCTTCACTTCCGGTTTACTGTATCCCTCTGACCTTCTTATTGACGATGAAACACAGATATTCCATCGGAATTAAATACAAAAAGCACAATGCCGACTTAAGTACAAGAAAACTGACTCTTCTTACTGTCTAAGTTTTGAACTATTGCTGTGACACTAGATATAGATTCCTATGCTTCACTTCAGCTTTACTGTATCCCTCTGACCTTCTTATTGACGATGAAACACAGAAATAGAATCGGAATTAAATACAAAACGCACAATGCCGACTTAAGTACAAGATAACTGACTCTTCTCACTGTCCATGTGTTGAACCATTCATGTGACACTAGTTATAGATTCCGATGCTTCACTTCCGGTTTACTGTATCCCTCTGACCTTCTTATTGACGATGAAACACAGATATTCCATCGGAATAAAATACAAAAGGCACAATGCCGACTTAAGTAAAAGAAAACTGACTCCTCTTACTGTCTATGGTTTGTTCCATTCCTGTGACACTAGTTATAGATTCCGATGCTTCACTTCAGGTTTACTGTATCCCTCTGACCTTCTTATTGACGATGAAACACAGAAATTGCATGGGAATTAAATACAAGAAGCACAATGCTGACTTAAGTACAAGAAAACTGACTCTTCTAACTGTCTATGCTTTGAAACATTCATGTGACACTAGTTATAGATTCCGATGCTTCACTTCAGGTTTACTGTATCCCTCTGACCTTCTTATTGACGATGAAACACAGAAATTGCATGGGAATGAAATACAAAAGGCACAATGCTGACTTAAGTACATGAAAACTGACTCTTGTTACTGTCTATGGTTTGAACCATTCCTGTGACACTAGTTATAGATTCCGATGCTTCACTTCAGGTTTACTGTATCCCTCTGACCTTCTTATTGACGATGAAACACAGAAATTGCATCGGAATTAAATACAAGAGGCACAATGCCGACTTAAGTACAAGAAAACTGACTCTTCTTACTGTCTATGATTTAAACCATTCATGTGACACTAGTTATTGATTCCGATGCTTTACTCCAGGTTCACTGTATCCCTCTGACCTTCTTATTGACGATGAATCACAGAAATTGCTTCGGAATTAAATACAAATGTCACAATGCCGATTTAAGTACAAGAAAACTGACTCTTCTTACTGTCTACGTTTGGATCCATTCCTGTGACACTAGTTATAGATTCCGATGCTTCACTTCAGGTTTACTGTATCCCTCTGACCTTCTTATTGACGATGAAACACAGAAATTGCATCGGAATTAAATACAAGAGGCACAATGCAGACTTAAGTACAAGAAAACTGACTCTTCATCTGTCTATGTTTTGAACCATTCCTGTGACACTAGTTATAGATTCCGATGCTTCACTCCCGGTTTACAGTATCCCTCTGACCTTCTTATTGACGATGAAACACAGAAATAGCTTCGGAATTAAATACAAAAGGCACAATGCCGACTTAAGTACAAGATAACTGACTCTTCTTACTGTCTATGTGTTGAACCATTCATGAGACACTAGTTATAGATTCCAATGCTACACTTCATTTTTACTGTATCCCTCTGACCTTCTTATTGACGATGAATCACAGAAATTGCATCGGAATTAAATACAAAATGCACAATGCCGACTTAAGTACAAGAAAACTGACTCTTCTTACTGTCTAAGTTTTGAACCATTGCTGTGACACTAGATATAGATTCCTATGCTTCACTTCAGCTTTACTGTATCCCTCTGACCTTCTTATTGACGTTGAAACACAGAAATTGCATCGGAATTAAATACAAAAGGCACAATGCCGGCTTAAGTACAAGAAAACTGTCTCTTCTTACTGTCTATGTTTTGAACCATTCCTGTGACACTAGTAATAGATTCCGATGCTTCACTTCAGGTTTACTGTATACCTCTGACCTTATTATTGACGATGAAACACAGAAATTGCATCGGAATTAAATACAAAAGGCACAATGCCGACTTAAGTACAAGAAAACTGACTCTTCTTACTGTCCATGGTTTGTACCATTCCTATGAAACTAGTTATAGATTCCGATGCTTCACTTCAGGTTTAATGTATCCCTCTGACCTTCTTATTGACGATGAAACACTGAAATTGCATTGGAATTAAATACAAAATGCACAATGAAGACTTAAGTACAAGAAAACTGACTCTTCTTACTGTCTTTGTTTTGAACCATTCCTGTGACACTAGCTATAGATTCCGATGCCTCAGGTTAACTGTATCCCTCTGACCTTCTTATTGACGATGAAACACAGAAATTGAATCGGAATTACATACAAAAAGCACAACGCCGACTTAAGTACAAGAAAACTGACTCTTATTACTGTCTATGTTTTGAAAGGTTCCTGTGACACTAGTTATAGATTCCGATGCTTCACTTCAGGTTTACTGTATCCCTCTGACCTTCTTATTGACGATGAAACACAGAAATTGCATCGGAATTAAATACAAAAGACACAATGCCGACTTAAGTACAAGAAAACTGACTCTTCTTACTGTCTATGTTTTAAACCATTCATGTGACACTATTTATAGATTCCGATGCTTTACTCCAGGTTTACTGTATCCCTCTGACCTTCTTATTGACGATGAATCACAGAAATTACTTCGGAATTAAATACAAAAGGCACAATGCCGACTTAAGTACAAGAAACCTGACTCTTCTTACTGTCTAAGATTTGATCCATTCCTGTGACACTAGTTATAGATTCCGATGCTTCACTTCAGGTTTACTGTATCCCTCAGACCTTCTTATTGACGATGAAAGATAGAAATTGCATCGGAATTAAATAGAAAAGGAACAGTGCCGACCTAAGTACAAGAAAACTGTCTCTTCTTACTCTCTATGTTTTGAACCATTCCTATGACACTATTTATAGATTCCGATGCTTCACTTCAGGTTTACTGTATACCTCTGACCTTATTATTGACGATGAAACACAGAAATTGCATCAAAATTAAATACAAAAGGCACAATGCCGACTTAAGTACAAGAAAGCTGACTCTTCTTACTGTCTATGGTTTGTACCATTCCTGTGACACTAGTTATAGATTCCGATGCTTCACTTCAGGTTTACTGTATCCCTCTGACCTTCTTATTGACGATGAAACACAGAAATTGCTACGGAATTAAATACAAATGTCTCTAGTTATTGATTCCGATGCTTCACTTCAGGTGTACTGTATCCCTCTGACCTTCTCATTGACGATGAAACATAGAAATTGCATCGGAATTAAATAGAAAAGGAACAATGCCGACTTCAGTACAAGAAACCTGACTCTTCTTACTGTCTATGTTTTGAACCATTACTGTGGCACTAGTTATAGATTCCGATGCTTCACTTCAGGTTTACTGTATCCTTCTGACCTTCTTATTGACGATGAAACACCGAAATTGCACCGGAATTAAATAGAAAAGGCACAATGCCGACTTAAGTACAAGAAAACTGACTCTTATAACTGTCTATGTTTTGAACCATTCATGTGACACTAGTTATAGATTCCGATGCTTCACTTCAGGTTCACTGTATCCCTCTGACGTTCTTATTGACGATGAAACAAAGAAATTGCATCGGAATTAAATACAAAAGGCACAATGCCGGCTTAAGTACAAGAAAACTGACTCTTCTTACTGTCTATGTTTTGAACCATTCCTGTGACACTAGTTATAGATTCCGATGCTTCACTTCAGGTTTACTGTATCCCTCTGACCTTCTTATGGTTGATGAAACACAGAAATTACATCGGAATTAAATACAAAAAGCACAATGCCAACTTAAGTACAAGGAAACTGACTCTTCCTACTGTCAATGTTTTGAACCATTCCTGTGACACTAGTTATAGATTCCGATGCTTCACTTTAGGTTTACTGTATCCCTCTGACCTTCGTATTGGCGATGAAACATAGAAATTGCATCGGAATTATATAGAAAAGGAACAATGCCGACTTAAGTACAAGAAAACTGACTCTTTTTACTGTCTATGTTTTGAACCATTCCTGTGACACTAGTTATAGATGCCGATGCTTCACTTCAGGTTTACTGTATCCCTCCAAGCTTCTTATTGACGATGAAACACAGAAATTGCATCGGAATTAAATACAAAAGGCACAATGCCGACTTATGTACAAGAAAACAGACTCTTCTTACCCTCTTTGTTTTGAACCATTCATGTGACACTAATTATGGATTCCGATGCTTCACTTCAGGTTTACTGTAACCCTCTGACCTTCGTATAGACGATGAAACACAGAAATTGCATCGGAATTAAATAGAAAAGGCACAATGCCGACTTATGTACAAGAAAACTGACTCTTCTTACTGTCTATGTTTGAACCATTCATGTGACACTAGTTATAGATTCCGATGCTACACTTCATTTTTACTGTATCCCTCTGACCTTCTTATTGACGATGAATCACAGAAATTGCATCGGAAATAAATACAAAAGGTACAATGCCGACTTAAGTACAAGAAAACTGACCCTTCTTACTGTCTGTGTTTTGAACCATTCCTGTGACACTAAATATTCATCCCGATGCTTCAATTCAGGTTTACTGCATCCCTCTGACCCTGTTATTGACGATGAAACACAGAAAGTGCATCGGAATTAAATACAAAAGGCACAATGCCGACTTAAGTACAAGAAAACTGACTCTTCTTACTGTCTATGTTTGAGCCATTCCTTTGACACTAGTTATAGATTCCGATGCTTCACTTCAGGTTTACTGTATCCCTCTGACCTTTTTATGACGATGAAACACAGAAATTGCATCGGAATTAAATACAAAATGCACAATGCCGACTTAAGTACAAGAAAACTGACTCTTCTTTACTGTCTATGTTTTGAACCATTCCTGTGACACTAGTTATATATTCCGATGCTTCACTTCAGGTTACTGTATCCCTCTGACCTTCATATTGACGATGTAACACACAAATTGCATCGAAGTTAAATACAAAGGGAACAATGAAGACTTAAGTACAAGAAAACTGACTCTTCTTACCGTCTATGATTTGAACCATTCCTGTGACACTAGTTATAGATTCCGATGCTTCACTTCAGCTTTACCGTATTCCTCTGACCCTCTTAGTGACGATTAAACACAAAAATTGCATCGGAATTAAATACAAAAGGCACAATGCCGACTTAAGTACAAGAAGACTGACTCTTCTTACTGTCTATGTTTTGAACCATTCCTGTGACACTAGTTAAAGATTCCGATGCTTCACTTCAGGTTTACTGTATCCTTCGGACCCGCTTATTGACGATGAAACACTGAAATTGCATCGGAATTAAATACAAAAGGCACAATGCCGACTTAAGTACAAGGAAACTGACTCTTCTTACTGTCTATGCTTTGAACCATTCCTGTGACACTAGTTATAGTTGCCGATTCTTCACTTCAGGTTTACTGCATCCCTCTGACCTTCTTATTGTTGATGAAACACAGAAATTGCATCGGAATTAAATACAAAAGGCACAACGCCGACTTAAGTACAAGAAAAGTGATTCTTCTTACTGTCTATTTTTTGATCCATTCCTGTGACACTAGTTATAGATTCCGATGCTTCACCTCAGGTTTACTGTATCCCTCTGACCTTCTTATTGACGATGAAACATAGAAATTGCATCGGAATTAAATAGAACAGGAACAATGCCGACATAAGTACAAGAATACTGACTCTTCTTACTGGCTATGTTTTGAACCATTCCTGTGACATTAGTTATAGATGCCGATGCTTCACTTCAGGTTTACTGTATCCCTCAGACCTTCTTATTGACGATAAAACACAGAAATTGCATCGGAATTAAATAGAAAAGGCACAATGCCGAATTAAGTACAAGAAAACTGACTATTCTTACTGTCTATGTTTGAACCATTCCTGTGACACTAAATAGTGATTCCGATGCTTAACTTCAGGTTTACAGTATCCCTCTGACCTTTTTATTGACGATGAAACACAGAAATTTCATCGGAATTGAATACAAAACGCACAATTCCAACTTAAGTACAAGAAAAGTGACTCTTCTTACTGTCTATGTTTTGAACCATTCATGTGACACTAGTTATAGATTCCGATGCTTCACTTCAGGTTTACTGTATCCCTCTGACCTTCTTATTGACGATGAAACACAGAAACTGCAACGGAATTAAATACAAAAGGCACAATTCCGACTTAAGTTCAAGAAAACTGACTATTCTTACTGTCTATGTTTTGAACCATTCCTGTGACACTAGTTATGGTTTCCGATGATTCACTTCAGGTTTACTGTATCCCTCTGACCTTCTTGTTGACGATGAAATACAGAAATTGCATCGGAATTATATACAAAAGGCACATAGCCGACTTAAGTACATGAAAACTGACTCTTTTTACTGTCTATATTTTGGACTATTCATGTCACACTAGTAATAGATTCCGATGCTTCACTTCATTTTTACTGTATCCCTCTGACCTTCTTATTGACGATGAATCACAGAAATTTCATCGGAATTAAATACAAAAAGCAGAATGCCGACTTAAGTACAAGAAAATTGACTCTTCTTTACTGTCTATGTTTTGAACCATTCCTGTGACACTACTTATATATTCCAATGCTTCACTTCTGGTTTACTGTATCCCTCTGACCTTCATATTGACGATGAAACACAGAAATTGCATCCGAGTTAAATACAAATGGAACAATGCCGAATTAAGAACAAGAAAACTGACTCTCCTTACAGTCTATGCTTTGAACCATTCCTGTCACACTAGTTATAGATACCGATGCTTCACTTCAGGTTTACTATATCCCTCTGACCTTCTTATTGATGATGAAACACAGAAATTGCATCGGAATTAAATAGAAAATTCACAATGCCGACTTAACTACACGAAAACTGACTCTTCTTACTGTCTATGTTTTGAACCATTCCTGTGACACTAGTTAAAGATTCCGATGCTTCACCTCAGGTTTACTGTATCCCTCTGACGTTCTTATTGACGATGAAACACAGAAACTGAACGGAATTAAATACAAAAGGCACAATGCCGACTTAAGTTCAAGAAAACTGACTCTTCTTACTGTCTATGTTTTGAACCATTCCTGTGACACTAGTTATGGATTCAGATGATTCACTTCAGGTTTACTGTATCCCTCTGACCTTCTTTTTGACGATGAAACACAGAAACTGCAACGGAATTAAATACCAAAGGCACAATGCCGACTTAAGTTCAAGAAAACTGACTCTTCTTACTGTCTATGTTTTGAACCATGCCTGTGACACTAGTTATGGTTTCCGATGATTCACTTCAGGTTTACTGTATCCCTCTGACCTTCTTATTGACGATGAATCACAGAAATTTCATCGGAATTAAATACAAAAGGCACATAGCCGACTTAAGTACATGAAAACTGACTCTTTTTACTGTCTATATTTTGGACTATTCATGTCACACTAGTAATAGATTCCGATGCTTCACTTCATTTTTACTGTATCCTTCTGACCTTCTTATTGACGATGAATCACAGAAATTTCATCGGAATTAAATACAAAAAGCAGAATGCCGACTTAAGTACAAGAAAATTGACTCTTCTTTACTGTCTATGTTATGAACCATTCCTGTGACACTACTTATATATTCCAATGCTTCACTTCTGGTTTACTGTATCCCTCTGACCTTCATATTGACGATGAAACACAGAAATTGCATCGGAGTTAAATACAAATGGAACAATGCCGAATTAAGAACAAGAAAACTGACTCTTCCTACAGTCTATGCTTTGAACCATTCCTGTGACACTAGTTATAGATACTGATGCTTCACTTCAGGTTTACTATATCCCTCTGACCTTCTTATCGACGATGAAACACAGAAACTGCAACGGAATTAAATACAAAAGGCACAATGCCGACTTAAGTTCAAGAAAACTGACTCTTCTTACTGTCAATGTTTTGAACCATTCCTGTGACACTAGTTATAGTTGCCGATTCTTCACTTAAGGTTTACTGCATAACTCTGACCTTCTTATTGTTGATGAAACACAGAAATTGCACCGGAATTAAATACAAAAGGCACAACGCCGACTTAAGTACAAGTAAACTGACTCTTCTTACTGTCTGTGTGTTGAACAATTCATGGGACACTAGTTATAGATTCCGATGCATCACTTCATTTTTACTGTATCCCTCTGAACTTGTTATTGACGATGAAACACTGAAACTGCATCGGAATTAAAAACAAAATGCACAATGCCGACTTAAGAAAAAGATAACTGACTCTTCTTTACTGTCTATGCTTTGAACCATTCCTGTGACACTAGTTATAGATTCCGATGCTTCACTTCAGTTTTACTGTATCCCTCCGACCTTCTTATTAACGATGAAACATAAATATTGCATCGGAATTAGATAGAAAATTAACAATGCCGACTCAAGTACAAGATTACTGACTCTTCTTAGTGCCTATGTTTTGAACCATTCCTGTGACACTAGTTATAGATGCCGATGCTTCACTTCAGGTTTACTGTATCCCTCTGACATTCTTATTGACGATGAAACACAGAAATTGCATCGGAATTAAATAGAAAAGGCACAATGCCCACTTAAGTTCAAGATAACTGACTCTTCTTACTGTCTAAGTTATGAACCATTCCTGTGACACTAGTTATAGATTCCGATGCTTCACTTCAGGTTTACCGTATCCCTCTGACCTTCTTATTGACGATGAAACAAAGAGATTGCATCGGAACTAAATAGAAAAGGCACAATGCCGACTTAACTACACGAAAACTGACTCTTCTTACTGTCAATGTTTTGAACCATTCCTGTGACACTAGTTAAAGATTCCGATGCTTCACCTCAGGTTTACTGTATCCCTCTGACCTTCTTCTTGACGATGAAACACGGAAATTGCAACGGAATTAAATACAAAATTCACAATGCCGACTTAAGTTCAAGAAAACTGACTCTTATTATTGTCTATGTTTTGAACCATTCCTGTGACACTAGTTATAGATTCCGATGATTCACTTCAGGTTTAGTGTATCCCTCTGACCTTCCTTTTCACGATGAAACACAGATATTGCATCGGAATTAAATACAAACTGCACAATGCCGACTTAAGTACAAGAAAACTGACTCTTCTTACTGTCTATATTTTGAACTATTCATGTGACACTAGTAATTGTTTCCGATGCTTCACTTCAGGCTTACTGTATCCCTCTGACCTTCTTATTAACGATGAAACACAGAAATTGCATCGGAGTTAAATAGAAAAGGCACAATGCCGACTTAAGTACAAGAAAACTGACTCTTCATCTGTCTATGTTTTTAACCATTCCTGTGACACTAGTTATAGATTCCGATGCTTCACTTCCGGTTTTGCTGTATCCCTCTGACCTTCTTATTGACGATGAAACACAGAAATAGCTTCGGAATTAAATACAAAAGGCACAATGCCGACTTAAGTACAAGATAACTGACACTTCTTACTGTCTATGTGTTGAACCATTCATGAGACACTAGTTATAGATTCCGATGCTACACTTCATTTTTACTGTATCCCTCTGACCTTCTTATTGACGATGAATCACAGAAATTGCATCGGAATTAAATACAAATGGCACAATGACGACCTAAGTACAAGAAAACTGACTCTTCTTACTGTCTATGTTTTAACCATTCCTGTGACACTAGTTATACATTCCGATGCTTCACTTCCGGTTTACTGTATCCCTCTGACCTTCTTATTGACGATGAAACACAGAAATAGCATCGGAATTAAATACAAATTTCACAATGCCGACTTAAGTACAAGATAACTGACTCTTCTTACTGTCTATGTGTTGAACCATTCATGTGACACTAGTTATAGATTCCGATGCTTCACTTCATTTTTACTGTATACCTCTGACCTTCTTATTGACGATGAATCACAGAAATTGCATCGGAATTAAATACAAAAGTTACAATGCCGACTTAAGTACAAGAAAACTGACTCTTCTTCCTGTCTATGTTTTAACCATTCCTGTGACACTAGTTATAGATTCCAATTCTTCACTTAAGGTTTACTGTATCCCTCTGTCCTTGTTATTGATGACGAAACACAGAAATTGCATCGGAATTAAATGCGAAAGGCACAACGCCGACTTAAGTACAAGAAAACTGACTCTACTTACTGTCTATGTTTTGAACCAATCCTGTGACACTAGTTATAGATTCCGATGCTTTACTTCCGCTTTACTGTATCTCTCTGACCTTCTTATTGACGATGAAACACAGAAATAGCATCGGAATTAAATACAAAACGAACAATGCCGACTTAAGTACAAGATAACTGACTCTTCTCACTGTCTATGTGTTGAACCATTCATGTGACACTAGTTATAGATTCCGATGCTTAACTTCCGGTTAACTGTATCCCTCTGACCTTCTTATTGACGATGAAACACAGATATTCCATCGGAATTAAATACAAAAAGCACAATGCCGACTTAAGTACAAGAAAACGGACTCTTCTTACTGTCTAAGTTTTGAACCTTTGCTGTGACACTAGATATAGATTCCTATGCTTCACTTCAGCTTTACTGTATCCCTCTGACCTTCTTATTGACGATGAAACACAGAAATAGCATCGGAATTAAATACAAAACGCACAATGCCGTCTTAAGTACAAGATAACTGACTCTTCTCACTGTCTATGTGTTGAACCATTCATGTGACACTAGTTATAGATTCCGATGCTTTACTCCAGGTTTACTGTATCCCACTGACCTTCTCATTGACGATGAATCGCAGAAATTGCTTCGGAATTAAATACAAATGCCACAATGCCGACTTAAGTACAAGAAAACTGACTCTTCTTACTGTCTACGTTTGGATCCATTCCTGTGACACTAGTTATAGATTCCGATGCTTCACTTCAGGTGTACTGTATCCCTCTGACCTTCTCATTGACGATGAAACATAGAAATCGAATCGGAATTAAATAGAAAAGGAACAATGCCGACTTCAGTACAAGAAACCTGACTCTTCTTACTGTCTATGTTTTGAACCATTCCTGTGACACTAGTTATAGATTCCGATGCTTCACTTCAGGTTTACTGTATCCTTCTGACCTTCTTATTGACGATGAAACACAGAAACTGCATCGGAATTGAACAGAAAATGCACAATGCCGACTTAAGTACAAGAAAACTGACTCTTCTCACTGTCTGTGTTTCGAACCATTCCTGTGACACTAAATATAGATTCCGATGCTTCACTTCAGGTTTACTGTATCCCTCTGACCTTCTTTTGACGATGAAACACAGAAACTGCATCGGAATTAAATACAAAAAACACAATGCCGACTTAAGTACAATGAAACTGACTCTTCTAACTGTCTATGTTATGAACCATTGATGTGACACTAGTTATAGATTCCGATGCTTCACTTCAGGTTCACTGTATCCCTCTGACCTCCTTATTGACGATGAAACACAGAAATTGCATCGGAATTAAATACAAAAATCACAATGCCGGCTGAAGTACAAGAAAACTGACTCTTCTTACTGTTTAAGATTTGAACCATTCCTGTGACACTAGTTATAGATTCCGATGCTTCACTTCACGTTTACTGTATCCCTCTGACCTTCTTATTGACGATGAAACACAGAAATTGCGTCGGAATTAAATACAAGAGGCACAATGCCGACTTAAGTACAAGAAATCTGATTCTTCTTACTGTCTATGATTTAAACCATTCATGTGACACTAGTTATAGATTCCGATGCTTTACTCCAGTTTTACTGTATCCCTATGACCCTCTTATTGACGATGAAACACAGAAATTGCAACGGAATTAAATACAAAAGGCACAATGCCGACTTAAGTTCAAGAAAACTGACTCTTCTTATTGTCTATGTTTTGAACAATTCCTGTGACACTAGTTACAGATTCCGATGATTCACTTCAGGTTTACTGTATCCCTCGGACCTTCCTTTTGACGATGAAACACAGAAATTGCATCGGGATTAGATACAAACTGCACAATGCCGACTTAAGTACAAGAAAACTGACTCTTCTTACTGTCTATACTTTGAACTATTCATGTGACACTAGTAATTGTTTCCGATGCTTCACTTCAGGCTTACTGTATCCCTCTGACCTTCTTATTAACGATGAAACACAGAAATTGCATCGGAGTTAAATACAAAAGGCACAATGCCGACTTAAGTACAAGATAACTGACTCTTCTCACTGTCTATGTGTTGAACCATTCATGTGACACTAGTTATAGATTCCGATGCTTCACTTCCGGTTTACTGTATCCCTCTGACCTTCTTATTGAGGATGAAACACAGATATTCCATCGGAATTAAATACAAAAAGCACAATGCCGACTTAAGTGCAAGAAAACTGACTCTTCTTACTGTCTAAGTTTTGAACCATTGCTGTGACACTAGATATAGATTCCTATGCTTCACTTCAGCTTTACTGTATCCCTCTGACCTTCTTATTGACGATGAAACACAGAAATTGCATCGGAATTAAATACAAATGGCACAATGCCGGCTTAAATACAAGAAAACTGTCTCTTCTTACTGTCAATCTTTGAACAATTCCTGTGACTCTAGTTATAGATTCCGATGCTTCACTTCTGGTTTACTGTATACCTCTGACCTTCTTATTGACGATGAAACACAGAAATTGCATCGCAATTAAATACAAAAGGCTCAATGCCGACTTAAGTACAAGAAAACTGACTCTTCTTACTGTCTACGTTTAGATCCATTCCTGTGACACTAGTTATAGATTCCGATGCTTCACTTTAGGAGTACTGTATCCCTCTGACCTTCCCATTGACGATGAAACATAGAAATTGAATCGGAATTAAATAGAAAAGGAACAATGCCGACTTCAGTACAAGAAACCTGACTCTTCTTACTGTCTATGTTTTGAACCATTCCTGTGACACTAGTTATAGATTCCGATGCTTCACTTCACTTTACTGTATCCCTCTGACCTTCTTATTGACGATGAATCACAGAAATTTCATCGGAATTAAATACAAAAAGCAGAATGCCGACTTTAGTACAAGATAATTGACTCTTCTTTACTGTCTATGTTTTGAACCATTCCTGTGACACTACTTATATATTCCAATGCTTCACTTCTGGTTTACTGTATCCCTCTGACCTTCATATTGGCGATGAAACACAGAAATTGCATCGGAGTTAAATACAAATGGAACAATGCCAAATTAAGTACAAGAAAACTGACTTTTCTTACAGTCTATGCTTTGAACCATTCCTGTGACACTAGTTATAGATTCCGATGCTTCACTTCAGGTTTACTGTATCCCTCTGACCTTCTTATTGACGATGAAGCACAGAAATCGCATCGGAAATAAATACAAAAGGCACTATGCCTACTTAAGTTCAAGAAAACTGACTCTTCTTACTGTCTAAGTTATGAACCATTCCTGTGACACTAGTTATACATTTCGATGCTTCACTGCAGGTTTACCGTATCCCTCAGACCTTCTTATTGACGATGAAACACAGAAATTGCATCATAATTAACTAGAAAATTCACAATGCCGACTTAACTACACGAAAACTGACTCTTCTTACTGTCTATGTTTTGAACCATTCCTGTGACACTAGTTAAAGATTCCGATGCTTCACCTCAGGTTTACTGTATCTCTCTGACCTTCTTATTGACGATGAAACATAGAAATTGCAACGGAATTAAATACAAAAGGCACAATGCCGACTTAAGTTCAAGAAAACTGACTCTTCTTACTGTCTATGCTTTGAAACCATTCCTGTGACACTAGTTATGGATTCCGATGATTCACTTCAGGTTTACTGTATCCCTCTGACCTTCTTGTTGACGATGAAATACAGAAATTGCATCGGAATTAAATACAAA